>NW_014578266.1:43094-43913 GCF_000485595.1 Priapulus caudatus
AGGTATGGATGTATGTGTATGTGTGTGTGTGTGTGTTTGCGCGCGCGCGCGCGTGTATACAGTTGTATCAACGCGTTGTATATATATAAAAAAATAGCACAGCGCCGTTTACGAACTGATTTTGTCGAGACGTTTCAATTACAGGAATGTATACTGCGTCGGCTGATCGACGCTTGCATAAACTTTCAACATCGCAGGAAAGACGGCGTGGTTCAACCAGACGAGGCAGCCCGCGGGGCATAAACTACTAGCATGCGACAGGCTGCGCTAGGATGGGGTGGGTTCAACTGCTAGGATAGGGTGGGTTTGCAGGATGACTGCTAGGATTGCTCAGGGTTTGCAGGTTGACTGCTAGGATGGGTCAGGGTTCGCAGGATGACTGCTAGGATGGGTCAGGTTTCGCAGGATGACTGCTAGGATGGGTCAGGGTTCGCAGGTTGACTGCTAGGATGGGGCCGGGGTTCGCAGGTTGACTGCTAGGGTGGGTCATGGTTCGCAGGTTGACTGCTAGGGTGGGTCATGGTTCGCAGGTTGACTGCTAGGATGGGCCAGGGTTCGCAAGTTAACTGCTAGGATGGGGTGGGTTCACAGGATGACTGCTAGGATGGGGTGGGTTTGCAGGATGACTGCTAGGATGGGTCAGGGTTCGCAGGATAACTGCTAGGATGGGTCAGGGTTCTCAGGATGAATGCTAGGATGGGGTGGGTTCGCAGAATGACTGCTAGGATGGGTCAGGGTTTGCAGGATAACTGCTAGGATGGGTCAGGGTTCTCAGGATGAATGCTAGGATGGGGTGGGTTCGCAGAATGACTGCTAGGA
>NW_014578266.1:47193-55126 GCF_000485595.1 Priapulus caudatus
ATATGAGGCCCCTGATTCGCTGGTTGCTAGGAGGCCCGTGATTGGTCGGCTGCTACGAGGCTCCTGATTGGCCGGTTGCTACGAGGCTCCTAATTGATATGTTTCTACGAGGCCCGTGATTGGTCGGCTGCTACGAGGCTCCTGATTGGCCGGTTGCTACGAGGCTCCTAATTGATATGTTTCTACGAGGCCCGTGATTGGTCGGCTGCTACGAGGCTCCTGATTGGCCGGTTGCTACGAGGCTCCTAATTGATATGTTTCTACGAGGCCCGTGATTGGTTGGCTGCTATGAGGCCCTTGATTGGTCGGCTGATACGAGGCCCCTGATTGGTCGGCTGCTACGAGGCTCCTGATTGGCCGGTTGCTACGAGGCTCCTAATTGATATGTTTCTACGAGGCCCGTGATTGGTTGGCTGCTATGAGGCCCTTGATTGGTCGGCTGATACGAGGCCCCTGATTGGTCGGCTGCTACGATTGGCCTGCTGCTACGAAGCCTCTGATTGGTCGGTTGGTAGGAGGCCCCTAATTGGTCGGTTGCTAGGAGGCCCCTGATTGGTAGGCTGCTAGGAGGCCCCCGATTGGCCGGCTGCAAGGAGGGCCCAGCCTGTGTTAGTATTATTACAAAAGCCGGGTGCAAGTGGTCATACTGAGTGTAGATGTCTTAGAGTCTTACTATTCATGCTTTATCTAGTTTATGTCTATATCCCTCTAAGTCTCTCATGGCTACTAGTACACGCATCATCACGTCACACGTCACATGCGCGTATGTATACATACATGTACATGAAAGTAGGTCTTACATTTACGATGTAACCACTACCTGGGCCAGGCAGTCATTATTGAGTGCGACTAGCATACGGCAATGGGTTATTGTCAGTGTTGAGACTGAGAGCTGTTGTACTGTAGTTCACTAGTTGCCCAGCCGGAGATGACAACGATTAACGATTACAATTAAATCGTTAATAATGCACATATAGTCATAGATTCTACGGAATACCAACCGATTTCTGGACCATTTGCTCTCGCGCTCATCAAAACAGATAATACAATTGCTCGCTATTTAATAAGCTAAAAACCATAATGCATCGCTCAAACGAAAGTAAACAAACAATGTGAATTCTACATGGAGTTCCGGTCTTCCAGATTCTTCCACTACGTGGCGCGCGTGCTGTTAAATGATCAACTTCCGGCTGGTAGCGCATAATGACTTTTTTTACACTACATTACGATACATTAGGAAGTACAGAAAAAGAATTTCCTGCGCCCATTGGGAGTCAAACCTGCCCACTAGCTCGCTGCCTTCAACCATACTTCAACAAACCCCTGTCATGTCAACAACGCTAAATGATTAGTAACATTAGTAATTACGATCATAAATAAATATATAATAATTAAACAGGCAAACATGGAAACTCAAGCAGGTATGGATGTATGTGTATGTGTGTGTGTGTGTGTTTGCGCGACAGCGCGTGTATAAATACAGTTGTATCAACGCGTTTGTATATATGAAAAAAACAGCACACACCGCGCCGTTTACGAACTGATTTGTCGAGACGTTTCAAATTACAAGGAATTGTATAACTGCGTCGGCTGATCGATCGCTTGCTAAACTTTTCAACATGCGCAAGGAAGACGGCGTGGTTCAACCAGAGCGAGGGGCAGCCCGCGGGGCATAAACTACTAGCATGCGACCAAGGCTTCGCTAAAGGATGGGGTGGTTCGCAGGTTAACTGCTAGGATGGGTCAAGGTTTTCCGCAGGATGACTGCTAGGATTGGGTCAGGGTTGCTTTTCAGGTTGACTGCTAGGATGGGGCGGGTTCGCGCAGGTTGACTGCTAGGATGGGTCATGGTTTGCCTCCAGTTGACTGCTAGAATGGGTCAGGGTTCGCAAGTTGACTGGCTAGGATGGGTCGGGGTTCGCAGGATGCACTGCTCAGGATGGGTCAGGGGTTCGCAGTTTGACTGCTAGGAGGGGCCGGGGTTCGCCAGGTTGACTGCTAGATGGGTCATTGGTTTCCAGGTTGAACTGCTAGGATGGGTCAGGGTTGCAAGTTGACTGCTAGGAATGAGGTCGGGGTTTCAACAGTTGACTGCTAGGATGAAGTCAGGGTTCTCAGGATGACTCTAAGATGGGGTGGGTTTTGTAGGATGACTTGCTAGGATGAGGCGGGGTTCGCAGGATGATTGCTAGGCATGGTTCAGGGTTGCAGGATGAACTGCTAGGATTGGGTTCAAGGGTCCGCAGGATGACTGGCTAAGGATGTGGCCAGGGTTCGCAGGATGACTGCTAAGATGGGGTCAGTGGGCTCGCAGATGACTTGCTAGGATGGGTCAGGAGGTTCGCGAGGATGAACTGCTAGGATAGGGCGGGGTTCGCAGGATGACTGCTAGGATGGTCAGGATTCGCAGGATGACGCTAGGATTGGGTCAGGGTTCGCAGGATGACTGCTAGGATGGGTCAGGGCTCGCAGGATGACTGCTAGGATGGGTCAGGGTTCGCAGGATGACTGCTAGGATGGGTGGGTTTGCAGGATGACTGCTAGAATGGGTCAGGTTCTCAAAGGATGTACTGCTAGGAATTGGGTCAGGGTTCTCAAGGATGACTGCTAGGATGGTCAGGGTTCTCAGGATGACGCTAGGGATGAGGCAGGGTTCTCAGGATGACTGCATAGGAATGGGTCAGGGTTCACAGATGACTGCTTAGGAATGGGTTCAGGATTCGGCAGGATAACTGCTAGGATGGGTCAGGGTTCTCAGGATGACTTGCTATAATGGGTCACGGGTTCTCAGGATGACTGCTCAGGATGGGCGGTGGGTTTGCAGGAATAGACTGCTAGGATGGGTCCAGGGTTTCTACAGGATAACTGCAGGATGAGGCAGGGTTCAGCAAGGATGACTTGCTAAGATGGGCCAGGGCTTGGCAGGATGACTGCTAGGAATGGGAATCTAAGGGTTCGCAGGATGACTGCTAGGAGAATGAGGCAGGGTTTCGCAAGATGACCCCTTTTGCCTAGGTGGGTCAGGGCTCGCAGGATGACTGCTAGGATGGGTCAGGGTCGCAGGATACCTGCTAGGCATAGGCCGGGGTTTTGCAGATGACTGCTATGGATGGGTCAGGATTCGCAGGAATGAACTTGCTAAGGATGGGTCAGGGTTCTCAGGATGACTGCTAGGATGGGTCAGGGTTCTCAGGATTGACCTGCTAGGATGGGTCAGGGGTTCGTCAGGATGACTGCTAGGCATGGCGAACAGGGTTCGGCAGGATGATCTGCTAGGATAGGGCCGGGTTATCGGCGAGAGGTTGACTGCCGCTGGATGGGTCAGGGTTATGCCAGGATAACTGCGTAGGATGGGCCGGGGTTCGCAGGTTGAAACTGCTAGGATGGGGGTGGGTTCACAGGATGACTGCTAGGATTGGGTCATGGGTTTCAGGTTGACTGCTAGAAAATGTGTCAAGTTCGCGAGGTTGCTGCTAGGATGGGTCAGGGTTTGCAAGTTGACTGCTAGATGGGTGGGTTACAGGTTGACTGCTAGGATGGGAGGGTTCTCAAGGATGACATGACTAGGTATGGGGTGGGTTTGCAGGATGACTGACTAGGATGGGGTGGGTTCGCAGGACATGACTGCTGGATGGGTCAAGGTTTAGCAGGATAACTGCTAGGATGGGGTGGGTTCAGCAGGATGACTGCTAGGAATGGGTCAGGGTTTGCAGGATGACCTGCTAGGATTGGGTCAGGGTTCGCAGGATGACTGCTAGAAATGGGAGTTGGTTGCGCGCAGGAGTGACTGCTAGGAATGGGTGGAGTTTTGCAGATGACTGCTAGGATGGTCAGGGTCGCAGGATAACTGCTAGGATGGAGTCAGGGCTGGCAGGATGACCTGCTAGGAGGGTCCAAGGTCATCAAGGATGACTTGCTAGATGGGGGCAGGGTATTCGAAAAAGCGGCGTGTGACCCTTGTACTGTTAACGTAAGACATATCTCTGTATTAGTCTCTGACTTACTGCTTTTTCGTTTTCACCCTCTCCGGACAGTTAACACGTATAGAGGCGCGTCGCGTGGTGCTGGAGTTTGTTGGTTTACGACCCCTTAGTAAGTCTACAACGTGGCCTTTTCTAGATATGTGACGATTGGTACGTGGGAGCATGGATGGCTGCTTCACTCAACTATCAAATGCGCCGACTTACTTCCGCGCGCACACGCACGGACTCACGCACAACGCACGCACACACAACACACAGCACGGCACAACCAGACACACACACACACACACACACACCACACAAGACACACATACATCGCACGACACGCGACACAACATTTATTTACTGGAGAGACGTGGGGAAGCGACGCGTGCGCTCATGCGCTCTCATCCTACACGAAGAAGCCATCTACCCCGGAACTGTCACGTGACCGTAGCCGACCCCCCAGTCCGGGGAATCGCGTCCAACAGCGATCGGAAAACTGTCGTCGCCAGTCGTCGTCGGCGGCGGCGTCGGCTACGGTCTGAATCAGCACTAGCGACACGAACGCCCTTGTAGAATGATCATAAATGACTCTGACAACGAAAAAAGAAGATGAACGAATCAATCATCAATCATCATCATCATCATCAAAATCATAATCATCTCAAATCATCATCATCAATCGATCATCATCAAAACATCATCATAAATCATCATCATGCATCATCATTAATCATCAATTATTCAATATCATCATCACGTAGAAGATCAGCGAGGAGACGTGTGTGTAAATAGAAGTGCGTTGATTACTATATATATATATATATATATATATATATATATAATATAATAATATATAAATAAAATAAATATATATTAGTTAAACATATAGATTTGCTGGAGGTGTTACATACCAGAAGACGACCGAGGTGTAAATAAAGCGGATAATTGCTTATATAATATTAATAATATATATATATATATAAATATTATATAATATAATATAATATATATATATATAATATATAATATATAATATATATATATATATATGTATAATATATTAGGTGAAGCGCCACATCACACACGGAATAGCAGACGAACAAGGAACCCCGCTCAGCCTATATGCTCTTAGCGCGCTGCATTAAAATCCTCAGAATATTTTTTCTAGGCATGCATGCATGTAAAACAGCAATCGCAGCCGCCACCAACCGCCACCATCGCGCTGCCGCTGCCGCTGCGCGCCACCGGTGACGCGTGATACGGCTCGTAAATTCGGTTTAATATTTGATAGGACATTCGCCACTAATACCATTAGCTCTCTCGCATAATGAAATGATTGGCGTCCGCGCGTCTCCGCTCCGTGGCAGCCGCCGTCAGTGACAGCATGCGCGGCAGAAAAAGCCGGCAGGCATAGCACGTAGTTTTTTTTACACGGGTGCCAGAACGCAATTATATAGAGAGGTGAATAAACCGCTCTGGAGCTTCCGAGCGTCCTAAAGAACTCGTTGGATAAAGTGGCGTAAAAAAAAAAATAAATGTCGAATTTAGATCGATCCGGATAGGTTCGACTATAATAAGATAGGATTGATAGGGGCGCTTTCCTTCCATCGCCGCAATATCTTGTATTTGTATTCGAAATTCGTATAGTGGGAGTCCTACGTGAATAGCAACATATAAATTCACTCTTAGCAGTGAAGTTTTACTGGACGAAAATTCTCGGACGAAATAATGAAATTCCGATTAATTAAACAAAATATACGTGATACGACACTCCATAGCGCGTATACCACCACGATAAGATGCAGTCGATAGCGCACAATACACACAGATGTGAGGCGCACCGCACAGCGCGCACAACATTCAATTCAAACACAACTGCTTCGCAGCACCGCACCACACACACACGCGCAGCACTCAACACGCAAATCAAACATGGGCACGCACACACATACACACACGCATCCCCACACACACGAGGCAAGCGACACAACACACACACACACACACACACCACACACACACACACCAAACACACACACACACACTCCTCACACACACACACATACAGCACACACACAACACACACACACACACACATACATACACACCGACACACACACACCAACATCACCACACACACACACATAACCAAACAGCGCAACACACCACACACACGCCCGCACAGCATCCACCACCTCATCACACACCAGGCGCGAGCACTACACACACGCACCACACACCACGCGCGCAACACATCACATCACGCGCACACACGCAACCCACCATACACACAGGCCGCGGAACACACACATCCACACACACATAACACACATAGAATCGCGCGCACAAGCACGAACGCGTTCTGCGTCAAATTACGTAAAGAACTGACGTAGGGTTTTCCATCGTCTGCGGCAGAAGACTGGAAGTAAGAAATTCTAAAAGGTTAAGACAGCAGCATCTGAAAGTGACAATGACGATCGCTGGAGGGATCATTCGGTCGGCGATTTGTCGCATCTAATGCATCTGCTTGGTCGGGGGAACTGACGTGCCAGCAGCGATCAGCGTCTAAACGTAACTAAACTTGCGTTAAGCTAAAAGCGTACGTAACTGCGTAACTAAAAGCGTACTAAACTGCGTCCACTAAATGCAGTTACTAACTGCGCGTACTAACTACGCTTACTACTGCGCAACTTACTACATCTTAGTACTTACTAACGCATCGCGACGCTACGCTCCGACGCTTACGTACTTACTACGCTTACCAACTGCGTTACGTTACTACTAAAAGCGTAACTTACTACGCTTACAACTGCCGTACGTACATACTAAAAAGCGTACTAAATACGCGTAAACTAACTGCGTACCTAAAAGTAAACGTCTGCGTGCTTGCCCCGCCACTCCGTCTTAAAGTCGTATCGTTTCTATGCTTCGCCGCGTCGATGTGTAAGTATTCATTGTGTGTAAGCTCCTTCAAAAATCAAAACTCACTTCAAAGTCGAATGCATTCGATTCAAACGCGGGCACGTTTATTCCAGCTTCCAATTAATTTATGCAATTTTCCGCCGTCGGATAGATATTAAAATAGAGAACTCCCTTGAATATGACTTCGGTGTCGAATGGCGTCCGCCGCTTGAGAGGAAGTGGAGATGGAGGGGAGGAGGGCAGCGATCAATCTAGATGAGAAATCAGGCGCTTGAATATGGATTCAACGATTGTGACGGCGGTCTAGATTTCTCTCTTTCTCTTTCTTACGTGTGTGTGTGTATGAATCGATGATGATAAAAGACGCTCGGCATTTGCGCGTGTAAAAACCAACACGACAAGGTTTATAGGACGCCTATAGAACAAGTATTCAACCCTTACCTAATAGGCAACTGTTATAGGGCACGTGAATAGTGGAACACGTATATGGGGCTATTATTATGCAGAAGCCGCGTTAAGTGAACACGCTATCGCGAACTGAATTAATGGCTTACCATCTGTCCGCATTCTTTCAAATAGTTTGTGAAAACGCATTCCTTTTAAACTTGTAGTTTTCTAACAGCCCCGCTCAAAGGGCGCTTGCATTTTCTATGGATTCTAGGAGTAATATCTAATTTGCATAGTTTCCCACTCGCGTCTCATCCTCTCTCTCTCCTCATCTCTACGGTCTCTCTCTCTCTCCTCTCTCCTCTCTCTTTCTCTCTATCTCATTTTCACTGTCTCCTCTCTCCTTCTCTCTCTTCATTTTCACTGTAATCGCTCTCTTTCTCTCTCTCATCCTTTCTCTCTCATGCTCTCTCTCTCTCTTACTTTCTCTTTCTCTGTCTCTAACTTTCACTGTCTCTCTCTCTCTGTCACCTCTTACTTCCACTTTTGTGCTCATTCTCACCTCTCCCTCCGCTTCGCACTCGTCTCTTCTCTGTCATTCTCTCCCTCTCATTCTGCATTCACTGTCTTCTCTCTCTCTCCTCTTTCTCTCTCTC
>NW_014578266.1:55757-63081 GCF_000485595.1 Priapulus caudatus
GCGCGTGTGTGTGCATGGGCGTGTGTGCGTGTGCGTGCGCGCGCGTGTGTGTATGCGTGTATGCGTGCATGTGCGTGTGTGTGTGCACTCATGCGTGCGTGTGCGTACGTGCGCGTGCGGCCCCGTGTGTGTGTCAACGACCAGATTCCCATCTTCACGTACTGCCACGCCAACGCGCGGTTTTTATTCAGGTATTTTACGAATCCTCAATCACATCGACATCAAAGCATCTGCACCCGCGCACACGGGGTTAAAGTCTCCCTCCCCGACGAGCGAGTATTACGAAGAACGCGGCGGGGGGAGGGGCTTTATTACCACGTTACGGCTAATCAGGCTTATTAAGGCGAGCCCCTCCCTCTCCCCGCTGCCATCGCACACTAGGCTTCCTTCTGCATCATCGACATCAGACTCAAAGCTTTCTCTCGCGGCCTCTCGCCTCTCTCCGTCGCACCATTGATCGGAGAATGCTATTCGAAAGCAAAGCCGGATACCTAACACGGACGCGAGCGTGCGTGCAGAGGGGAAATTACTCTACCTGAAAATTAAGATCTTTGTAATTTGATCCGGTTATGAATCGGGATGAAAGGCACGCGCGCGCCCTCTGTGTGTCCGTGACTCACACGACTTCTTCCGACTCATTTCGCGAACTACGAACCGCGTTGAATTCACAAAAGGATTTACCGGTGATGCGACGACCGGTAAGATGTAATTTTAATTATATTATACGGCGGGCATGTGCGTAATGAAATTTCAATGCAATCTTGTGTCCATCGTCGGTTGTAGAGAAAAACAATTACGGCAGCGATGATAGTTCCTATTTAATTAGATTCTGTGCATATAACCATCGAATATTAATTATCCACCTTACATGCAAGCAACCAAGCAGAAGGTTATATGATTACAGCTTCATATGAGTGTATATCAAGTGTTTCTCCTCTCTTATCTCATACGTGAAGAACGTATCTCTCTTTTCTCTCCTTCCTCGTTTTCTCTCTTTCCTTATGTCGGTGTGGCATGCCTGACACAATACACCTGGCACAATACATATGACGCAACGCACCTGATGCAACACACCTGACGCAGCACAGCTGACGCAACACGCCTGACACAACACGCCGGACACAACACACCTGACGCAACCCACCTGACGCAACACGCCTGACGCAACACACATGACGCAATGCACCTGACACAACACAGCTGACGCAACATACCTGACGCAGCACACATGACGCAATGTACCGGACGCAACACGCCTGACGCACCACACATGACGTAATGCACCTGACGCAACACACCTGACGCAACAACAACTTTCCTCGTGGTATTATTCCCCAAGAATCCTCCCTACATATATAATGCGAATATTTTAATTAAAGAAAAAAACACAGAATGATAATAAGGCACGCGTCAATTTTTTTCGGCTACTCAACGATGTAAATGACCCACGGAACATAAAAGCTCGTCGGAAATCTTTTTGAAAAAAACTTCCCTGCGATCCGTTCCTCGTAGTTAGGCCGACTTCCTTCATCGTGCCGCGTCGTTATGCAATCTATATTATCATTCTGAGAGCAATGAAAAAAAAGAACGAGGCAATGAGAAAAGACAAGCAGATGAAGACTTAGAGAGACGAGTCGCTGCTTGGATATATAAGTTAATGAAGCCGAAACTACTCTAGCATCCTCGAGTTTATGATGAACTATTCAGATTATAATTACGATTTGATTCCAGGGTAAGGTGAGGTGGGGTGCATGCACGGGGCACAGCAAAGTCGCCGTTCGTTTGTGAGTACGTGCGTAACAGATCCTGTGTACTCTGCAGATGATGAAGTTCTAAGTTTTTAAAGGTTAGTGGAGATCTATCCCCGATGAACACAACTGTATGATCCAATACATATTATATTATGTACATAATATGCATAATATGTATTAGATAATAATACACAGCGGAGTGCGTGCGGTGTACGCAGTGTACGCGTGCGTGTTGCAGAGGAGCATTTGAACGGCATTTACAGGAAGTTATCGGCAATAATAGGCGAAAGGGAGTAAAGAAGCATTAAGACTTTGGTAGTAAAATACATTTCGTGTTTATATACCATAATTTTACTATTGAAACGTTCCAAGTTCCTGTACGGGCGCCTGCCGACTTCACACACAGCTCCTATGAGACAGCATATGTATGCAGCCGGAGCAACGCGTATGCTCCGCGTGTGTTGCTCTTGTTCCGCGTATGTTCCACTCTGTGTTTCCGTGTGTTTCTCTTGCCGCGTGATGTCCCTTGTTCCGCGTATGTTCCTTCTCTGTTCCGCGTTGTTCTTTCTTTGTTCCGCGTTCCCTCTATGCTTCGCTATCCATCTTGTTCCGCGTGTGTTCCTCTTGTTCCGCGTATGTTCCTCTTGTTCCGCGTATGTTCCTCTTGTTCCGCGTATGTTCCTTATGTTCCTTTTTATTCGGATGCTGGCCCGCAATCACACTCGACCCACCTGCGTTTACAGATGGCTAGACATATCGTTGTTATATATATATATATATGCATATATATTATATATAAGTATCAGAAGTAGATAATAGTCCCTATTATCTACTTCTGATAATATATATATGCCGTGGGCGCGCGCGGTGCGCAAGGCGCCGAGCGCGTGTGTGTGTGTTGTGTACATGCGTGTGTGTGGCGTGTGTGTTATGGCCTCAGACTATAGTCGCCTATTTGCCTGTCATGCAAAACGCATGTGCATGCATATAAATAAAATAAATAAATAAAGTAAATAAATATAAATATATATATTATATAGAAGAGAGAGAGAGATGAGAGAGGAGAGAGAGAGAGGAGAGAGAGACGAGAGTTGTTAGAGAGAGAGAGAGAGGAGAGAGACGGCGAGAGAGAGCAGACGAGAGGAGGAGAGAGAGAGAGAGAGACGAGAGAGATTGATGGAATGAACACGAGCCACACACGACAACACACACACGCACACACACACACACAACAACACACACATCACACCACACAACACTTATCACACACTACACACACTACACACACACACCCACACACACTATCACACAGCACACTTACACACACACACACACCACACACACCACCCAACTACACACACACACACACACCTTACACACACACACACACACACACAACACTACACGACACCGCCACACACACACACAGCCTACCACACACACACACACACACACACACACACACACACACACACACACACACACCACACACACACACGAACTCATATACTCTATATACTACTATATATTATATTCGGTGACAGACGAGTACATAGCGTTATAGCAAACATCGTGATTACAGCTCCTGTACAACTCCTGATTACAGATTACAGATTACAGATTACAGCTGATGTACAGCTCCTGCTTACAACGGGATAGAGCGATCTAACGCTATCGACGATGATCACACACAGCCAGCACATGCTCCTGTGAGCCGAGAGAGAAGATAGAGAGCGGGAGGGCGAGTGAGAGAGCAAAGCGAGAGAGAGAGAGAGAGAGATAGCTTGAGAGTAGAGATAGCGGGGAGAGATAGGAGAGGCGGCGATGCGGAGCGCGCGCGACGTGAGAGATAGAGAGGGAGCGCGGGTAGAGTAGCGAGAGCGAGAGCAAGAGCGGAAGAGGAAGAGAGAGAGAGAGAGGAGAGAGATGAGAGAGAGAGAGAGAGAGGGAGAGAGAGAGCGAAGGAAGAGAGAGAGTAGAGAGAGGAGAGAGAGAGAAGGAAGGAGAAGATGAAAAAGAAGAGCAAAGAGAGAGAGGCAGAGAGAGAGAGAGGGGGCAGGAGAGTGCATGTGTGTGTGTGTGTGTGTGTGTGTGCGTGCGTGTGTGCGTGTGTGTGTGTGTGTGACCGAGAGAGTGAGAGGCAGAAGCACATGTACAGAGACATGCTGAGTAAATCCGATCCATGAATGAGTGAATAACTACAGACATCGCCGAAATTATTTCCGACAATTTCCTGTAAATGCCGTGCAAATGCAACCGCACGCACGCTGCCGCACACTGATATATATATATATATATACACTGTCAGCAATAATAGGCGAAAGAGAGTAGAGGACGTTGGTAGTAGATAGATTTTGTATTTACTTAGCATTATATTTTATTGAAACGCTCCAAGTGCCTGTACGTGGGAGCGGGCATTGCCAAGTACATATAAAACCATGACACGGCAGTTTTTGAGGATGAAAAACAAAATCATCGCTTCTGACGTCACGTAAAGCGCGCGCGTGCGTTCGTATGTAATTACGTTGGCTGTCATTTCGTAATGGCGGCGCTCAGTCATCTTACGGCAATACGGGAGGGCGTGCGCTTCAAGCGAGTGTTAAAATTAAGTGATATTTTTCATCGCTTCGAGCGCGATGTTTTTTTCATCGTTTCCATCTTACAAGTACGTGCGCTTCGAGCGTGCGATTAAAATTACGTATTTTTCCCATCGCTTCAAACGCACGACAAGGCGCGCTTCGAGAACGTGATTAATATTACGTTAATTTTTCCATCGCTTCAAGCGCACGAGAGAGCGCGCTTCGAGCGTGTAGCAGTCAAGTTTAATATCTCCTGGCTTCAAGGACGATCAGATCCTGCACAAAGCCGTCGTTACCAGGTTCCTCACGTTCCGCAGTATCGCCCTACATCAACGATCTTTCTAGACTAAGTATATACGAATTAAATATATATGAATATGGAGATCTAGATATCGAATATGAATGAGGTAGGAAGAAAAATACGGGCAATTGCCGTCTTAGAGGATAACGGGCGAGGTGTCAATCGGTACAGTGCACGCGGCGAGAGCTATGAGAGTAGAGAGCTATATATGTATACGTACGAGAGCTTCTTCGCTTCATTAGCTTCTTAGTTTCTTCGCTTAGACGCGTGAAGGCAACGCTTAGTGCATGTACGAAGGCACAGGAAACACGCACATGCTGATAGACACGCACGCACGCACAGAGACAGACGCACGCACGCACGCCCGCATGCCCGCATGCACTCACGCACTAAGGGTGTGTGTGTGTGTGTGTGTGCGTGCGTGCGTGCGTGCGTGCGTGCGTGCGTGTCTCTGTGTCTGCTTTTGAAAGGCGTGGGCGCGCGCGCGTGCGCGCGTGTGTGTGGGCGCGCGCGCGTATGCGTGTATGCGCGCGTGTGAGTGTACGTGCGTAATCGTAAACATATTCATTCGAGTGCGGCGGGTCGGCAAGCCGATCGATCGCTGACACCTGTTTGTAAGCTTCGCTCGCTCGCGAGCAATATCGATCTGGCCGAATTACGGCTTCGTAAAGCCATGATTAATTTGATTAGAGCACGCAGGCGTATACTTCTTGTGCGCGTTAGCCCGGCTTTTCCGTCAAGGCTAGGTCGGTCTGTAACCTCGCTGAATGGCGAGCAAGGAGCCTTTTCTGCCCCGACGTCCGCGCGACACTGTGACTGACGCGATGCGAACATATGGCGGCTCCTTGTAAATAGGCGGCTCCTTGGCTCCGAACATATGGCGGCTCCTTGTTGTATTGCCAATCAGCGAGGTTACAGGCTTGCGACTTTGACACGACGCGAACGCGTGGTTAGTAAATCGGAGAGTCGAGCATGGCGATGATGAAATGCGATGAGGAGGAGGAGGAGGCGACGTCGGATCGCATTCGCAGCGTCCACCTGCTGACCCTTTTGATAAGTGTTTGTCGGAGAAGGTTGCGGGAGATGGAGGAGATGGGAGTAGATACAGTGTTAGTCGGGGAGGGTAGGGAGAGTGTAGTGGTGGGGGATGGTGTAGATACAGATTGGTGTAAGCAGTCGGGGAGAAGGGTAGGGAAAGTCTAGTGCGAGGGGTGAAGGCTGAGAGGAGTGGGGGAGGGTAGGGAGAGTGTACTTAGAGGGGGAGGGTAGGGAGAGTGTAGTTAGAGGGGGAGGGCAGGGAGAGTGTACTTAGAGGGGAAGGGTAGGGAGAGTGTAGTTGGAGGGGTGGGGTGGAGGTAGGCACAGTGTAGTTTGAGAGGTGGAGAGGGTAAAGAACAGTGAAAACGGGGAGGGATGGGGGATGCGGCTGTTCCATTCCGGAATTTTTCAATGGACTCAATGTTAATCTCAATCTACATGCCAAGTATCGTCATCTCCCGGTACGGTAGTATTTGTGAATGTGCGTTCATATTATTTTCAGTTTTTACTGACTCTGTCCCAAGTGCCTGTGATCAACATCATCATCATCATCATCATCATCATCATCATCATCATTATCATCATCATCATCATCATCATCATCATCATCATCATCATCATATCATCATCATCATCATCATCATCATCATCATCATCATCGCAACTGCACTTACTATGCGACGTAGCGTGGCAACGAGCCACCCCATCCCCCTCCCTCCACCCTGCTCCCCCTGCGCAGCCGACAAGCATCGACGATACGATCAAGCATACGAGCAAGCATACGATACGATCAAGCATACGAGCGGTATTCACGGATGACGTCACGTGCCTTCTAGACGCCCCGTGATGGTACCGCGGCGGGAAATCATTTCCCATTGGCGGCCATACTTTTATATTCCCATAAATCAGCAGTTTTTTTTAAATAAATCACAATGCCATCCTCTGAATCCACGTCGCAAGTGACACCATATAATTATGTTAACTCAAAAATTCTTCAATAATTTTTGTTGTAAACAAGCTTTTGCCGGCACACACTCGAAATGGCCGCTTTGCAATGTGATTTTATGCGAAAAAAAGTAGGCTTCCTTTGAAAATCCCGATGCCGCCCCAGCAACGCACCCGGGACAAGCCGCTTACACTGTCAGATTCGGCAACGATTCTAGTTTCTGAAATTAACAATTGCAAAGAGTTCTAAGCCTTTCTAATGAGAAATAAAAAATTCAAGCGCACGCATACACTGTAATAATAAATATCATTCTTGAGCCCTGTCACAGCGCTGATTGGCAGATTTGCCGTCGTAATACCTGATGTCACCTGCTCGGCCACTTGCGGGTCGTTGCGCGCACACAATTACTCACACTCACGCTTCGATCTCGCACCGCTTTAATAACGGGGGTGCGGCGGCGGCGACTTCTCAGGCCGCAGGAAATGATTAGCCCGCTCATGCTAAATGGCCTGGAAAGTAATTGGTTTTGATGCGGTAAGGTTTCGTTACGGGGGTGGAGGGGGTGGTGGAGGTGGCGGAGGGATGGAGGAGGTAGAGGAGTTGTGAGGCGGTGGAGGGGTTGGAGGGGTTGGAAGGGTGGAGTGGGTGGAGGGGTGGTGGTTGGGTGGGGTGGAAAGTTGTGAGACGGTGGTGGGGGTGGAGGGGTGGT
>NW_014578266.1:63091-64462 GCF_000485595.1 Priapulus caudatus
CCAACGACCCGTAGGACCAACGACCCGTAGAACCAACGACCCGTAGGACTAAAGAACTGTAATCGTGTAGTGGTGGGAGATGGTGTAGATACAGATTGGTGTAAGCAGTCGGGGAGGAGGGTAGGGAAAGTCTAGTGCGAGGGGTGAAGGCTGAGAGGAGTGGGGGAGGGTAGGGAGAGTGTACTTAGAGGGGGAGGGTAGGGAGAGTGTAGTTAGAGGGGGAGGGTAGGGAGAGTGTACTTAGAGGGGAAGGGTAGGGAGAGTGTAGTTGAAGGGGTGGGGTGGAGGTAGGCACAGTGTAGTTTGAGAGGTGGAGAGGGTAAAGGACAGTGAAAACGGAGAGGGATGGGGGATGCGGCTGTTCCATTCCGGAATTTTTCAATGGACTCAATGTTAATCTCAATCTACATCGTCATCTCCCGGTACGGTAGTATTTGTGAATGTACGTTCATATTATTTTCAGTTTTTACTGACTCTGTCCCAAGTGCCTGTGATCAACATCATCATCATCATCATCATCATCATTATCATCATCATTATCATCATCATCATCATCATCATCATCATCATCATCATCATCATCATCATCATCGCAACTATACTATGCGACGTAGCGTGGCAACGAGCCAGCCCACCCCCTCCCTCCACCCTGCTCCCCCTGCGCAGCCGACAAGCATCGACGAGCGGTATTCACGGATGACGTCACGTGCCTTCTAGACGCCCCGTGATGGTACCGCGGCGGGAAATCATTTCCCATTGGCGGCCATACTTTTATATTCCCATAAATCAGCAGTTTTTTTAAATAAATCACAATGCCATCCTCTGAATCCACGTCGCAAGTGACACCATATAATTATGTTAACTCAAAAATTCTTCAATTATTTTTGTTGTAAACAAGCTTTTGCCGGCACACACTCGAAATGGCCGCTTTGCAATGTGATTTTATGCGAAAAAAGTAGGCTTCCTTTGAAAATCCCGATGCCGCCCCAGCAACGCACCCGGGACAAGCCGCTTACACTGTCGGATTCGGCAAAGATTCTAGTTTCTGAAATTAACAATTGCAAAGAGTTACTAAGCCTTTCTAATGAGAAATAAAAAAGTCAAGCGCACGCATACACTGTAATAATAAATCTCATTCTTGAGCCCTGTCACAGCGCTGATTGGCTGATTTGCCGTCGTAATACCTGATGTCACCTGCTCGGCCACTTGCGGGTCGTTGCGCGCACACAATTACTCACACTCACGCTTCGATCTCGCACCGCTTTAATAACGGGGGTGCGGCGGCGGCGACTTCTCAGGCCGCAGGAAATGATTAGCCCGCTCATGCTAAATGGCCTGTAAAGTAATTGGTTTTGATGCGGTAAGGTTTCG
>NW_014578266.1:70130-72630 GCF_000485595.1 Priapulus caudatus
ACCGATTAACATTTCAAATTATATTTGCTAACTTATGTCAACAAAACTAGCGCGTTATTTTAGATCTCGCGAGATGCCATCGACCAATACCCTGTCCTCTACACGATGTGACATTTGTCTACATATCGGGATAGCTGCTAATCTATAAATATCTGCGTCACTAAAAAACTACGTGCACTTGTTTTGTGGAGCGTTCGAAAATTTCATTATCACAAATCTCAAGTATGCAGGCGCAAGTTTGCTGTTTATTTATAGCCTATATATAACAGTAACGAACTCGTAATAATCTCTATGCTGAAGTAATCAGTAATATGTAACGCTGACAGGTAAGACTAAATTTGTCGACATTTATTAATTTTTCTTATTTATTCGAGAGTTTATACGTTATAATGCCCGCGCATTTTCCCATCATGATCGTTGAGACCGTAGATCGGTTTCATATATGTAGGAATGGGCACGTCAGACGTCGAACGCTGCCATCGGCACATGCGATAGATAGCAAAATAGCAACGGTCGAACATGGCGCCGATCGCATCAAAAACACGACAAGATGGCCGACGATGGCACGGCGCATGCGTGACGTGACGTCATCGGACGTCATTCGCTCAGGCTGCACGACTACTCGCAGAAAGCTCGCAGAACGGTAAAGAATATGTATGTATTTGTGAACAGGATACGTTTTAATGGCAGTTGGTCTAGAGAGTAAATACGAACAAGGCGTACATGAAAGGGTAACACGAAAATAAAATTCTCAGTATGATGAAATGGAATACAGGAAAAAAGGGCGGCATGAGATCAGACCCGGACGAATGAAATTGCACGAAATAATGAATAGAGGTATGGCAAATAACCGAAAAAACGACGCGAGCAAAAATGATACGAACTGAAGCAAAACGAATAAACGAGCAAATAATTCGAACAGAAACGAATAAATGAATAAAACTATTTGATCGAAGAGATATGAAACAGCGAAAAACGAATAAACGAATAGACCACGCGAACCAAAATAGATACGAACTAGCGAAAAACAAATAAATCAAATAAACCACACAACTAAAAGATATACGTACCTGGGAAAAGAAATAACCCCTACAAAAATTCAAAGACACGAGCTAGGTGAAAACGAACGAGACAACGCGAACCTAAACGCCTATGGCAGCAACAGCAGCAACAACAATATCATAAGTAGCAGCAGTAGCAGAAGCAACAACAACAGCAGCAGCAGTAGCAGCATCAGTAGTAGTAGTAGTAGCAGCAACAGTAGCGGCAGCAGCAGCAGCGGCAGCCGCGGCAGCAGCAGCGGCAGCAGCAGCAGTAGCATCATCATCATCATCATCATCATCAGCAGCAGCAGCAGCAGCAGCAGCAGTTAAGCAACCGTAGTAGCATCATCATCATCATCATCATCATTAGCAGCAGCAGCAGAAGCAGCAGCACTAGCATCAGCAGTACGAAGACTGCGAGAGAACGCACGCATTCCAGAGGAAATGAAACGCCCGAGGGAGAAGCCAGCGGGGGGGAGGTCGTTTGAGAACTAGCCGAATGCGAACATGGAAAAACATATAAACGAATAACGAATAAAACTATTTTGATCGAAAGAGCTACGAAACAGCGAAAACGAATAAACGAATAGACCACGCGAACCAAAATAGATACGAACTAGCGAAAAACAAATAATCAATAAACCACACCAACTAAAAGATATACGTACCCTGGGAAAAAAAAACACCTACAAATCAAAGACACGAGCTAGGTGAAAACGAACGAGACAACGCGAACCTGAACGCCTATGGCAGCAGTAGCAGCAGTAGCAGAAGCAACAACAACAGCAGCAGCAACAGCAGTAGCAGCATCAGTAGTAGTAGCAGCAGCGGCAGCCGCGGCAGCAGCAGTAGTAGCAACAGCAGCAGCAGCAAGTTAGCAGCCGCAGTAGCATCTCATCATCATCATCATCATCATCAGCAGCAGCAGCAGGCAGCAGTTAGCAGCCCGCAATAGCATCATCATCATGCAGCAGCAGCAGCAGCAGTTAAGCAGCCACAATAGCATCATCATCATCATCAGCATCATCATCATCAGCAGCAGCAGCAGTTAAGCAGCCGCAATTGCATCATCATCATCATCAGCAGCAGCAGCAGCAGCACTAGCATCAGCAGTACGAAGACTGCGAAAGAACGCACGCATTCCAGAGGAAATGAAACGCCCGAGGGAGAAACAGGCGGGGGAGGGGGAGGTCAGTTGAGAACTATAGCCGAATGCGAACACAGGGGACGAGGAATTACAGCACACGCACGCGCGTCATCACGTGCTCAGGTGAGCGCCTGATTGCCAGCGCACGCCGATTACCCGAGAAATGAAGCCATACTCGCTCCCTAACTGGCCGTCTCTAGAGAGAGGGGGAGCGCCTTGCAGCTTTCGCCTGGCTGATTATCGACGGACTGTGCCGACGGACTGCCGACGGACTGCCGACGCACTGCCGACGGACGGCCGATGGATTGCC
>NW_014578266.1:75566-79410 GCF_000485595.1 Priapulus caudatus
CAGCAGTGTATGGAAGCATGCACAAATGTATGGAAGCATTTACTAATGTATGAAAGCATGTACTAATGTATGAAAGCATGTCCTAATGTATGGAAGTATGTACTAATGTATGGAAGTATGTACTAATGTATAAAAGCATGTACTAATGTATGGAAGCATGCACAAATGTATGGAAGCATTTACTAATGTATGAAAGCATGTACTAATGTATGAAAGCATGTACTAATGTATGAAAGCATGTCCTAATGTATGGAAGTATGTACTAATGTATGGAAGTATGTACTAATGTATAAAAGCATGTACTAATGTATGAAAGCATGTCCTAATGTATGAAAGCATGTCCTAATGTATGAAAGCATGTCCTAATGTATGAAAACATGTCCTAATGTATGGAAGAATGTACTAATGTATAAAAGCATGCACTAATGTATGAAAGCATGCACTAATGTATGAAAGCATGCACTAATGTATGAAAGCATGTCCTAATNTACCGGTACCGAGCTAGACGCGTCCTACTTATTGTAAGAAAGACAGTGCTCTCGGTGGACGAAGGTTGATCAACCTACGTCCACACACACACACACACACGCGCGCGCACGTACGCGCGCGCGCACACACACACACACACACACACACACACCCACACCCACACACACGCACTCAAGCGTTGTGATTTCTGCCGCCGATTCATGCGGGAGTGCTCGGGTGACATTATCACGACAACGTATAGTTGACGTGACCTAGATATAGTCAATACTGCGAGAGACAAAAAACAACCCAAAGACAAATTACATTTGAATACAAAACGAAAAAGTTGCGGTTACATCGTATGGATTTCATCATGCCAGAACCCACGTGAATTGTCTTTTCTCTAACCCGATACGGCCACGTGATATCACGTTATTAACGTGATTACTCTGCGCACGTGATTAACGTCTATAGTATCACGTGAAAATCACGTGAACCGGAGAAACAAAACTAACTATGTCCCGCGGAGACGCAACCGTGAATGCACACGGTGAGTATTGTGTTGAGTGTAATAACGTGTGGTCACACGAGTGAGTCGCGTTCACTTTGACCCGTCACGGTGTCACATGCTTACGGCTGGCGGGCCGCGCATGCGCAGATATGCTGCGACGCTCTACATACATACGCGTGAGACAAAGGGGGGGGGGAGAGAAGAACAGAGATATCGAGAAAGAGAGTGAGAGAAAAAAGAAGAGAGAGCGAGAGAGAGAGAGAAAGAGGGAACGAGAGACAAACGGAGAGGTAGATGGCGAGACAGAAAGATAGAGAGAGATATAGATAGAGAGAGCGAGAGCGAGAGAGCGCGCGCGCGATAGAGAGAGAGAAGCGTCACTATCAGGGTTCCCCGCGTGCGCATTCACGCAGTGATCGGGTCACGACACTAGGGAGAGATTTGTAGGCGGGTGGGGGGAGGGGAGGGGGGAGGGGAGAAATTATACACGCCGGTTGAACCCGCATTTTAATGCGATGAAAATCAATCGCGGCCTCGTGAAAGCTCATACGGTTTGACTCGACGCTCGACCTCCATACACCGTCGCCTTCCCCCGCTGCGCATGCGCAGGAGCGACGCTCGCGGCGCAGTGTCAACGCCCGCTGGTGACGGTATGGTGGGGGTGGGGGTAGGGGGGCGCCACCCTATGATGAATCGATGTCACAGGCGGTGAGCTGATGACGTATGAGACGGTGGGAATTGCCCCCTTCATCCCTTAATTCCCTCTTTTCCTCCTCGCTCCTCTCTTCTCCCTTCCTGCTCTCCTCATTCATTTCTCCTCCCTCCTCTCTTCCCCCCTCCTCCCTCCTTCCTTCCGTCCCGCCTCCCTCCTTTCTCATCTCTCCTTCTCCTCACACCCTCTTTCACCTCCCTCCCCCTTCCCTCTGCCCCTCATCCCTCTTCCCACTCCCTTCCCTTATTCCTTCCCTTCTCCCTCCTCCCCCCATACATGCTCGCTAGTGCGCATGCGCGTGATGAGTAATACCGCAGTGGGAGTGGGTGTGGGGTTAATCATTGTATCCCGACAGTGACCGATGACAGACGACGGAGGCTATATAGCGGGACTGTCGCCTGCACGCATCGATGACCGGGGTACCGTCTTAGACTGCCGCTACACTATGAGAGCGGGCGGGGATGGCGCCAGTCTATAGTAGCGCGCGAAACTGAAGCCACAATATATTAAGCGGGTGACGATGGAAGGAGACTGTAGGAGCAAATGAGGTATGGGGGCCAGACTAAAAGGGGGGAGTAATGATAGAATTCGATTACAGAGAGCAAATGAAGTTGGGACCAGACTATGGGAGCGGGTAGGGGGTAATGCCAGACTATTGAAGCAAATGAGGTTGGGGGCCAGACTATAGGATCAGTTTCCGGCAGCTAGCGCGTCCTATTATGAAAGAAGCAGTGATCGCGGCAGCATCTTAGAGTAAGAGGCGTGAAGAATCATTCAACTCATAGTGCATCTCGCTAAACGAAATCAAAGAGACGTTTAAATTTGGCATTTCGCGCAACCGACTGAGTTAAGTGGCCGAATAGAGACGGAGAGATAAATGTTTGAAAAGAGAGAGAGAGAGAGAGAGAGAGAGAGAGAGAGAGAGAGAAAGAGAGAACGAAAGAGAGAGGAGGGGAGTGAGGGAAGTGAAGCGCGATTCAAAGAGAGCGAAACAATAACGAATAGTAAGGCGTGAAACGGAATTAGAAAAAAAGGCATGGCGAGCGAGAGAGAGATAAAAAGAGAAAGAGAGAGAGAGAGACACACACACGAGAAACAGAGAGAGAATAGAGAGTGTGAGAAGAGAGAAGAAAGAGAGAGCGAAAAGTCGAGAGAGAGAGAGAGAGAGAGAGAGATAGAAGAGAGAGAAGTGAGGAGAGAGAAAGAGAGAGAGGGGGAGAGCGAGAGAGATGAGAGAGAGAGAGAGAGATAGGAAAGAGAGAGTGAGAGAGAGCGGAAGAGAGAAAGAGAGGGGAGAGGAGAGAGAGAGGAACAGGAGAGAGGAGAGAGAAGAGGAGAGAGAGAGTTGATAGAGAGAGAGAAAAAGAGAGAGAGAGAGAAAAAGAGAGGAATAAGAGAGAGAAACGAGATAGAAAAGACAGAGAGACAGAACACACAACACAGAAAACAGAGAGAGAGAGAGAGAGGAGAGAGAGAGAAGTGTGAGAGAGAGAGAGAGAGGAAGAGAGAGAGAGATAGAAAGAGAGAGAGAGAGAGATGTGGAAAAGAGAGAGACGAGAGATGATATGGAAAGAGAGAGAGAGAGTGAGAGAGAGAGAGAGAGGAGTGTGTGTGTGTGTGGAGAAGGGACGAGAGAAGAAAGAGAGGAGAGAGAGAGAGAGAGAGGGAGAGTAGAGGGTGTGTGTGTGTGAGAGAGAGAGTGAGACAGAGAAAGGAAACGGCGGAAGAACGTGTTTTAATGTTAACATGCGCGTGATGCATGAATCAGCGTCACGTCGGCATCAACGTCAGACGTCACGTCAGCGTCACGTCAGCGTCACGCTCAGGTCACATCAGCATCAACGAACGCGTCAAATTATAGCGTCTGGCCGCTGCTCCGGAAATGCGTCCGTCGGCAGCGCGGAGACGTGAGAAAATGCGCGAAAGAATATCAAAGCTCGATGCGGCTGACTGAGTCTCGGCGGCGAAGGCAAGTCTTCTGATGCACCCCGCTGAAGCAGGCTGTTAGTAGTTTCGTTTCATCAGAACAACAAGCATAATCTGCTTTCGGATTATTCCGAATTACAAGTTTTTCTCTTCTCTCGTCCGTCGTTCTTGCGTTTTTCTCTCTCGTCCGCCTCTCTCTTCTCTCTCTTTGCGTTGCTCGTTCTCCA
>NW_014578266.1:79435-84495 GCF_000485595.1 Priapulus caudatus
ACGGCTGTTTTAATGTTAACATGGCGTGATGCATGAATCAGCCGTCGGCATCAACGTCAGACGTCACGTTCAGCTGTCACGTCAGCGTCACGCTCAGTCACATCACATCGAACGACCGTCAAATTATAGCGTCTGACCGCTGCTCGGAAATGCGTCTCGTCGGCCAGCGCGGGACGTGAGAAAATGCGCCGAAAGAATATCAAAGCTTCGATGCGGTCTGATGCAGTTCTCGGCGCGAAGGCAAGTCTTCTG
This sequence comes from Priapulus caudatus, assembly GCF_000485595.1. NCBI lineage: Eukaryota > Metazoa > Priapulida > Priapulimorpha > Priapulimorphida > Priapulidae > Priapulus > Priapulus caudatus. The sequence continues at coordinate 79,688 of NW_014578266.1, forward strand.
AATGCACCCCGCTGAAGCAGCTGTTAGTAGTTCGTTTCATCAGAACAAACAAGCATAATCTGCCTTTCGGATTATTCCGTTACAAGTTTTTCTCTCTCTCTCACTCTCTTGTCTCTCTCTCTCTCTCTCTCTCTCTCTCTCTCTCTCTCTCTTTTGCCTTGCCTCGTTCTCCCATCTTCGTCGTTTTCTCTCTTTCTCACTCTCTCTCGTCTCTCTCTCTCTCTCTCTCTCTCTCTCCTCTCTTCTTGCTTGACTCGTTCTCCATCTCGTCGTTCTCTTCTCTCTCTCTCTCTTCTCTCTCTCTCTCTCTCTCTCTCTCGTCTCTCTCTCCGCTCTCTTGCTTTGCTCGTCTCCCTCTCGCTCTTTTCTCTCTTCTCTCTCTCTCTCTCTCTCTCTCTCTCTCTCTCTCTCGTCTCTCTCTCTCTCTATTCCTCTATCTCTCCCTTTCTCTCTCGAGTCTATCTCGCTCTCTATCTCTCTTCTCTCTCGCCTCTTTCTTTTCTTCTCCGTCTCACCTTCTCGTTCTCTATTTCTCTCACTATCCCTCTCCCTCTCCCCTCTCTCTTGCGCGCGCTCTCTCTCTCTCTCTCTCTTTCTTTTCTGCTTTTTATCTTGCTCTCTCCTCTCTCTTTCTTTCTCTCTCTCTCTCTCTCTCTCTCTCTCTCTCTCTTTATCTATCTCTCTCTCCCTCCCTCTCTATCTTTCTCTCACCCTCTCTCTCTTCCCCCTCTATCCCCTCTCTCCCTTCTTCATTTCTTCCGATTTTTCTATTCGGCGAAATGTTTTCGTTGTGGGTTGCCGCATGGTACCATCAAATGATCATGACGTCATTCTGGCGGTTAAGGTCATTTCGCGAGTTATTCTCGTCTGCTGAATCTCTCCCAATTATACGTGTATTGGGTTCGCGTATTAATTTGCTCACGGTTTGCTGTTAATTAGTGAAAATTTCAATTTTCCTCGCCGCGCGTGTAGCCTTTGTGAGGAGGTGCGCTGCGTGCTCACGCGATATACGAGTCGCAAAAAAAAAATACCGCGAACTCGCGTTCGTTTGCTCTCGAAAGCATTGTGTGTCGGCAGCGAAATCTCCGCGCGCAAATTTCATTCGTTATGATAATTTCCTGGAGTCGCATCTCATTCGCAGCTCGTAGAAACGACCAGCGGGACGCCTGGCCGTTGAGGTACCCGCCACCACCCCCTCCTCGCACGCGCGCACGCAGCGTTGGCTGTTGAGGTACCCGCCTCCACCCCCCGATTTCACGGTGCCTCGTACGCACGCGAGTGTCTCTGCTGTTTTTTTGTTCGATCGCCGGGTATTTCATTGCATTAATTGCGAGGCCGTTGAACTTGTCGCACGCGCGTCGCACGCGCGTACACGCCCGAGCGACACTCGTATGCGAAGTAGTGTGCAAAGCCGCGGTGACGTGCGCGGTGATACATCAGAGGGAAAAAATGACTTGACTCGCGCGCCTGGAGACAATTTTTTTTCGCTTTCTTTTCCTTCTCCTTCTCCTTTTCTTTCTCCTCCTCCTCCTCTCCCTTCTGCTCATCTTTTCCCTCCTTCTCTTCCTCTACTCCTACTCCTCGTCCTCCTCCTCCTCTCTCTCTCTCCTCCCTTTCCTCCGCCTTCCCGCTCTCTCCTCCCTTTCCTCCGCCTTCCCGCTCTCTTCTGCGTCCTCTCCTCCCTCTCTCGCTCTCCCCTTTCTACTCTCTATTTCTATCTGTCTCCATGGTTTCTTTTTTGTAAATGCACGACGGCTCGAGCCTTCCCTCGGTTTCCTTTGCCGAAAATCTGTAACCGACGTGTTATCGCCGCTCGTCCGCCCCCTTCCCCTCCTCCTCTCCTCCTCCTCTTCTCCTCCTCCTACCTTCTTCTCCCTTCTTCTCCCGCCTCTCCTCGCGCGGACGCGACTCAAGGCACCGGCAAAATGCACTGACGGGCAGAGAATTGTCGCGTCGATTATCGTCACGTCAGTTGACACGTGTCGTCAAGTGGCCGTCGCTTGTTGTCAGGTATTACCGCACGCACTCGTGTCGCGCACCTCCCGTGTTCACAGCCTCCCTGCCTCGCCGGGTTCGGCGTGGGGGGGGGAGGTGTTGGCGGAAGAGAGAGAGGAGGCTTTCAAAATGTCGCTGCACGTGAGAAGAATAGAGATTTCCTGCGGTGGTACAGAAAGCCCTGCGGCCTTATTAGGGCGTCTCATATGTCGATGTATAATGCATGGAGTTATATACTATATATGTATGTCTATATATTATTATATACTATAGATATAATATAATATATATATATATATATATATATATATATAGTGTGTGTTGTGGGATAGATAAATGGTAGAGAAATGGAGGGAGAGTGAAGAGAGAGAGAAAGGACGAGCGAGGATATTGGAGAGAGAGAGAGAAGAGAGAGCGAGATAGAGAGAAAGAGCGAGACGAGAGAGACGGAGAGGGGGGGGAGAGAATGATTTTTCAGTGGGAGGGAGAGAGATGAGAGAGAGAGAGAGAGAGAGAGAGAGAGAGAGAGAGAGAGAGAGAGCAAGTGATTGCGAGAGCGGGGCATATTGTTTTGTCGGCTCATTAAATCACCATGTTGACGGATGTTTGAGCGTTTTGATGCTCGAGAATTATTATTGCTGGCGGCTAGTGAACGCCATGAAGCCGCTTAGTGGGAGACTGAGGCTGAAGCATGCCATGGGTCCGTCACAATGAAATCGATATAGAAAACCATATATTATATTATATATATGCTCGCGCGCGCGAGCGGGCGTACGTGTGTGTGTGTGTGTGTGTGTTGTGTCGTGTGGGTGTGTGTGTGTGGTGGTGTGTGATGTGTTGTGTATCTACGTGATTGTGGCCTGGCCTGTGTTCGTGCGCGCGCGCGCCACCCCACAGCAGCTGGTGTGTGTGGTGTGCTGCGCTCCGCGGCGCGTGTGGTGGTGTGCGTGCATGGCGCTGTGTTGTGCGTGTGGGTGTATTGCCGTGGTGTGTGTGTGTGGTGTGGTCGTGTGCGTGTGTGTGTGTGTGTGTGTGCGTCGTGTGTTGTGTGTGTGCTGCGTGTGTTGTGGTTTGTGTGGGTGCGTGGACAGCCGCTGGAAATGCGCGGATTCGCGCCTGTGACGGCTTTTGATATTTGTAATTACCGGTAGCAAGTAGAATGCCTTCTTTTACACATCATCAGCACGCACCGCAACGCTACGCAGCATGCACTGCGCGCGATCCACACACACACGTACGCACAACACTAAATCTAGATATATAGTATATCATATATTTATATATATACGCATGCGCACAGGTAGCAGAAAGCGGAAATTTGATCTGCTCTACCTGCACACATCTCATTCTCTCTGGGAGAATAAGTCAGCGAGTCATCGCTGCTATTATACTTTATTTTATTTTTTTTGCTATTATGTTTTTGTTCAAAAAAATGAATAAAAAGGCCCAGCAGCGAACAGAATGTTAATGGAGCACTCGCAATTAGTTATACGTGGTTATTATGTGTCGACCGCGGTGGGGTGGTTGGGGGTGAAGCTTTCCTTCTCCGCTAGAGAAGCTTTCTTCTCTTCCCAGTGTGGTTAGTTAGTGCCCTCTCTATGTACTGCAATCAGGTCACAGATGCGCTGGCCGTGGGCGGAAAACGCGCCGTAATGTTATAAATGCACACATTTTGAGTTTTTGAGCCCGCATTACGCCTAATTTATTAATCGTGATTAGAGAGAGAGAGAGAGAAAATTGCGGTAAAGACGCGGCCCCTACAGGAAATTAAATTTTTTTTTAATTACCGAGCGGACACTCTCGGCTGTATATATTCGCTAGTTTTGTACGCCGTGCGCGTGCGTGCGTGTGTTAGTTAGATGGCTTATAGAATAGACTCGCTCTTGGAAGGAAAAATCAGTCGCCATGATTACGTTGTTCGCTTAGGGTTTTTTTCTTGTCCGTGTCGGAGTCGTATGTATGTTTCGTCGTGTTTTTTTGTAGTTCTATCACCGCTTGGTTAGTTTCCGCGAGTTTCCGCGAGAACTTATTTTTCACCCAGACGAGAAATAGAATCCAGAATCGATTGTGTATGCGCGCTGCGGCTTTGGCAAACGGAACATAAACACACATGCGTACGCACGCACGCACGCGCACACACACACACTCTCTCTCTCCCTCTCTCTCTATCTCTCACGCTATCTTACTTTCTCCCCCTCTCTCCCCCTCTCTCTTTATCTCGCTCTATCTCCCGCTCTATATATATATATCTGCCTTTCTCTACTCTCGCTCTCTCTCTATCTATCTATCTCTCTCTTCATCTATCTCACTTTCCTCTCCCTCTCTCTTCTCTCTCTCTCTCTCTCTCTCTCTCTCTCGCTCTCTCTTATTCTCTCTACAACCATCTACGCGAATCGACGCTGGGGACAAAGGTGGGCGAAGACACACATGCCAGTCCACTCCGCGCTTCGTCAACTCTTTCTACCGTCGCCCAAACCTTCGGGGGACAACATCACCGTCGCTATAGTATGCGAGCGACCTGCAGGGTAGGAGAGTAATGCTGCCATCTACTGCCTTAGTTAACCTCCGCCATTACGGCGTACAGCGTGTACGTGCATCTCTCTCTCTCTTTATGCTTCAATATTTCCGAGAACGAGTAGAAGGGAGAGATATAACTAGATTCGTTCGGTCGTCGCTTTCAGGTCGCGTTCTCACTGAGTGACGCTGCTACAGATTTAGTGAGTGCGCTAATAGGTCACTGTAGCGTTGTCAGTGAAGCCACGCATACGCCGGATCACAAGACATCATTTATAACGTATATATATATATATATA
>NW_014578266.1:88237-89629 GCF_000485595.1 Priapulus caudatus
TTCTCTCTCTCGCTCTCTCTCTCTCTCTCTCGCTCTCTCTTTCTCTCTCGCTCGCTCTCTCTTTCTCTCTCGCTCTCTCTCTCTCTCTCTCTCGCAAATCTCGCATCCCATCCCAGCAGCAGGCTAGCTCGCGTAAGCTGCTCTGTATAGATGACGATGATTACATGCGTTCGTAAAGGCGCGGCTCTGGCCGCGCAGCACACGCACGTACGAGCACGCACGTTCGTAAGCACGTTCTCGGTGGCGGCAGGAGCGGATATTTTCTGTTGCGAGATCCGACTGCGTGCGTGCGTGCGTGCGCGTGCGTGCGCGCATTTCCCACACTCATCGCTCACCGCGCGTACGCGCACATGATATCCGGCTGCGTGCGCGCGTGCGCGTGCGTGCGCGCATCTCCCATCGCTCGTTGAGCGCGCGTGCTCGTGAGATCCGGCTGCGGGCGTGCGTGCGCGTGCGTGCGCGCATCTCCCATCGCTCATTGTGCGCGCGTGCACGTGAGATCCGGCTGCGGGCGTGCGTGCGCGTGCGTGCGCGCATCTCCCATCTCGCATCTCTAATCGCACATAGCGCACGCGCATACGCGTACGTTAGAGATTGCCTAATCTCATTTCCCGCTCGCTGCCGGGCACTATAGGCTTCCTCGCGTCTTCTCCGCTCCGGGAGAGGAAATACATGCGCGCGTACGAAAGAGAGAGACCAGGGGAAGCCATGCGGGGCTGACGCGCCTCTGCTGGCTGGTCTCGTTTACCGCGAGAGGGGGAGAGGAGGAGGCGTGAGGAGGGAGGGGGATGAGGGAGGGGAAAGGAAGAGGAGATGGAGGAGAGGAGAGGGGGCGGAAAGGGGAAGAGATGAGAGAGGGAGGCGTGGGAGAGATGGAGAAAGGGGAGGGGAGGCGTGAGGAGGGAGTGGGATGAGGGAGATGATGGAGGAACAGAAGGAAGAAGAGGGGAGGCGATGGAAGGGGAGGTGTGAGGAAGGAGGGGTGAGGGAGCAGGAGGAAGGAGGCGAGGGGCGAGTGCTTAGTGTAAGATACCGTGATGTACGGGTACGCGTATGCACTTAGAAGTACATATACTTATACTTGCGTTAGCGCAGGTCCGTGTTTGGAGTGTGGGGGGTATATTACAAAGCCCCGATTAATGTGTGAATATAACGTGTATTCACTATGCGGTATATTCACACAACTAATGTCTATTAGAGAGAGCTTGGATTTGTGTTTATCATATATAGGGTTCGTGTACGCCTCTGTTTACTAGCCTGTTTTGACGTATACTTACTACGAGGGGCACACAACTAAACCTTTGTTCTGGAATTGGCGTATGCTTATACACGCACACACACACGCCCGCACACACGCACGTACGCACGCACGCACGCACGCACGCACGCACG
>NW_014578266.1:89902-91804 GCF_000485595.1 Priapulus caudatus
TAGGCTCGGGCCAAAAACGTCCGTGTGAACGCTCGGCTCGAGCCAAATCTGGCGCGGGCCTAATTAGGCTCGGGCCAAAAACGTCCGTGTGAACGCTCGGCTCGAGCCAAATCTGGCGCGGGCCTAATTAGGCTCGGGCCAAAAACGTCCGTGTGAACGCTCGGCTCGAGCCAAATCTGGCGCGGGCCTAATTAGGCTCGGGCCAAAAACGTCCGTGTGAACGCGCCTCATTAGGCACCTTTTCGATAACCCCTCTTAACCCCACGAACCCTAACCCTTCGACTGCCGGATGCCTATATTCAACACGAGTAGCAAAACACTGCAGGAATCTCGCGCCGCATTCTACATGGATCGGCGCATGCGTAGGTTTACGAAGCTGTCATAGCTGGCTGGGTGTATAATGAACAACATGTCTGCCGACATGTAGCTACAACGCCATGTTGACGCAAAGCTGAAATAACATAAGCTGGCCGCGCTGCTCGCCAATAACTTCACCGTGTGTTTGACTAACGGGGTTACTCACATTCTCACGTGTCACTATATATATATATATATATATATATATATATATATATAATGATGGAAATGTGATGTTGAGGAACGCTCAATCACATGCCAACTGGAAATGTTTTTACGAGTTTTGAAATTGACTGTGGCGTAAACTATTGACACTGCATATACACCAGTGACTTCATTTATCCTGACAGGAGCTTTTATAGACAGGGTTAGTTTCTTTTCAAGTTCGTTAGTGTGGAAAAAGGCTCATGCGCAATTTGAGAAGCGTGCAATTTAACATTAATTTCCTGTAACCGATTAAAATGGCAGACGCTATCAATGGAAGATAAACACTCAACAATAGTTTAACATATTTAATTTGCGTTCGATGTAACAAACGTACGATTATTTCATTGCGGCAAATATTAGAATAAATTTTGCACAAGAGAGAGATAGTGATCCGCTAGAGGGCGCGGTAAGCGCCAATAAAAACGGCTCTGATTGGCTAATTTTGTCTTTTATTTATTTTATTGTTTATTATTTTTGGCTAATTTTGTTTTAATTTAGAATTAGAGATAGGATTAGGGTTAGGGTTAGGGTTAAGGTTAGGATTAGGGTTAGGGTTAGGGTTAGGGTTAAGGTTAGGATTAGGGTTAACTGATTTCTATATCCACAACTTATTTCTATATTCACTATCTCTCCCCTGAGACCTACTATATTAGAATTAGAACCGCCTACGACGGGAAACGGAAGATGAAATAATAGTGCCCCCTGGCGATCGATATAATTATAGTTAAAATTTGCTAGCCGGTTCAATGTGGCGCGCGTTAGGAGCAGAATTACAGTGGCATTTTTGAGCGCGTCCTTAAATAATTTAACAAGTACAATACCGTCGGATGTTGTGCGCAGTGGCCATCACCGCGTCGACACCAAGGGGAGGGATAATCGCTCGCGATTCTGCCTTTACCATGGCGCCCGTAATCAGACGCTCTATACTTCATTTTTAAATTCGACGTCGCGGGAGAATTGATGTGCGAGGCGAGTATTGTGGCAGCGAACGCAGAAGCGAAGATACATGGTTGTAATGAGACTAGTGCGCCGATGTAGGGCGAGAGCAAACAGAGTTCGAACGTGCAGCGATAAACAAAACGAAATGAGAGAAGTCGAGAAAAAATATGTGGAGCGATGGGTGGGGCAAGAGCGAGAGAGCGAACGAGTAAACGAGAAAAAAAGAGAGAAAGACAGACAGAGAGAAAGAGTGAGAGAGAGAAAGCGAGAGAGAGAGAGAGAGAAGAGAGGAAGAAAGCGAGAAAGAAAAGAGACAGACAGATATATATATATATATATATATAGAAAGAGAAGAAAGTTAGAGAGAGAGAGAGAGAGAGAGAGAGAGAGAGAGAGAGA
>NW_014578267.1:0-672 GCF_000485595.1 Priapulus caudatus
CATGAAGACATAAATACCGAACAGGATAATCATCGGTAATAATAATTGTGTTGCTGTTTCAACTATTTCACTGGCCGCCTTGTTGGCGTTGATGTTCTCTTCTGTCTGTTTATCATTTACAAGAGCTTTGCCATCTTGTTTGCGTCGGCTTCGACGTAATAACAGACCAACACCGGCAGCAGAAATAAACAACACCGTGACTTCACCGAGCGTATCGAGACCGCGGTAAGTGACGACAACGGCTGTGACCAGATTGGGTGCACCAATTTCCTGAGGACCTTTTTCGACATAATAATGACCGAGTTTGGAAAGAGAACTCTTCTCCTTGTAATTCGACGCAAGATTAAAAAAGATAGTCGCCATTAACACCAACATGATGAAAATAAACAAACGCTTAATCATTTGCTTATCTCCTTTGCCGTGCTTTCTTTTTCGCTGACAAATTCTTTATTGCCAGCTTCCTTACTACTATCTCTAAGCTGATCGATAATGGTGGTTTCTGTTTCAAAAATACCGATAGCATGGGCAGCGCGAGCTAATGCTCTCTCTCTCTCTCTGTCACATACACAACACAAACACGCACACCCCCCTCTCTCTCACACACACACACACACACACACACACACACACACACACGCACACACACGCACGCACACACACGCACGCACACAC
>NW_014578267.1:1793-2787 GCF_000485595.1 Priapulus caudatus
AATTAATATATATATATATATATATATATATATATATATAGATATATATTATCAGGAGTGAATAAAACCACTGTTTTTATTCACTCCATCTTGACAGTATTATATAACAATATATATATTGTATATAATATATATACATATATATATCATATATATATACAATATTTAATGTATATAATATAATAACTTTGATTAGTAATTGCTATTAATCACTATAACTGTATAGCTCTACCTCCTCGACTTTCTCCGGCTCTAACGCGGCGTAGCCAATGTCGGTAATCTTACTGAATTCTCTCTTCACTTTCTCGTCATCAAAGTTCTTCCAATCGAACTCGTTTGCAGAAATCGCCATTTCATTGTCAAACTCTGCCGCTATCAGACTCTGTGCTATCTATAAATAATCAATATCTAATAATAATAACAGCAATAACAATAATAATAATAATAATAATAATAATAATAATAATAAAGAAGAGGAAGAAGAACGAGAAAAAAATATAAAAGAAGTGTAAAAAACAAGAAGAAGAACAATAATATAACCATTCGACTTTCACTTCCACGACATAACAACAAAAACAATATAGCTGTATATATATATATTCTTACAAATTCATGTAAGAATTGTTTAATTGATATTTGTTATCTCTTCCCCAAGTCGCCCGAGCATTAGCCGATCCATGATGCATTATTTATTTTGCTGACTCACATGATACGAACTGCTGAATCACGTGCGTAAGCAAAACAAAACACATTTGGCATATACCCGTATGACTTAGCAAGAAAGATAATACAGCACCTGACCCGTTAGTATCGGCTGCCGTTTCTATATTGACACACCGCTGTAACTCGTTGAGAAGTTTTCGTCATGCACTGACCGAGCGTAATATTACCGCGTTTAAAGAGTGTATTCAACGAAGAATATATATGTGTGTGTACGACCGCGCGCGCACACACACAGACGCGCAAATAGTTGCGTGAAATTAAGATTTACCAT
>NW_014578267.1:4134-4419 GCF_000485595.1 Priapulus caudatus
GCACACACACACACACACACACACACACACACACACACACACACACACACACACACACACACTTCCCGGTATAAAAATAGGAACGATTGCGTGTTCGCCTCAAATATATGAAGTGAAAGCGAACATGCGGGCAGACGGAAAAAATACGTAGACTGAAGAAAAAGCACGCACGGCTGGTGTCATACTCATCGAGGTTCGTGTGTGTGTGTGTGTGTGTGTGTGTGTGTGTGTGTGTGTGTGTGTGTGTGTGTGTGTGTGTGTGTGTGTGTGTGTGTGTGTGTGTGT
>NW_014578267.1:5691-6413 GCF_000485595.1 Priapulus caudatus
GGTGAGGTGGTGGGTGAGGTGGTTGGTGAGGTGGTTGGTGAGGTGGTTGGTGAGGTGGTTGGTGAGGTGGTTGGTGAGGTGGTTGGTGAGGTGGTGGGTGAGGTGGTTGGTGAGGTGGTGGGTGAGGTGGTTGATGAGGTGGTTGGTGGTTGATTAGATAGTTACGTGGTTAGATATGTTTAGGTGGTTGCGTATTTGGTTGGGTGGTTAGGTGGTTAGGTGGTCGGGAAGTTGGGTGATCGGTGAGGAGAATAAGGAGATGGTGATGATGCCAGTTAGATGGTGGGCATACCATGCTCTCACTTACCTCCTCGGCTGCATTCTCGGGCGTGATATCCGTGTTGTACTTCCACGAGGCGGACACGAACGCATAGTACACCTTCTCCGCCTCGACATCGTACTCTAGTAACCAGGCCTTCGCCGCCTCCACGTCACCATTGCCGCCCTCCTCCGCCGCGCGAGACAGGGAGGAGACCCCGGTGCCTCCTCCTCCTCCTCCTCTCTTTCGGAAGCCGCCGCCGCCGCCGCTGCGGTAGGCGACGTCACGGGTTTCTCCGCCGTAGTAGGGAAGCAGGAGCGCGCACAGGCAGACGACGGGGAGTACTAGCTTCCGCATGTTCACGTGGGAAGTCCGCAGCACGCTATGATACAGGGAATATAGATATATATGTCTGCGTATATATATATATATATATATATATATATATATATATATATATATA
>NW_014578267.1:7995-11750 GCF_000485595.1 Priapulus caudatus
AAATATGGCATACAATATTCGTGTAGCACAGCCGTTGCTGTTGATCCTGCGAGGCTGCGCCGCCGCGATGAAGACGCCGGCAGTTCCGCGGGATATGCGCCGACGCGACCGCGCGGGATGTTGACAGTATGGAATAGCGGCTGCACGCTGTGGAAGACCGCGCGCCAAATTCGAGGCCCGGCGCCACGTCTCCACAGCGTCAGGCGGATGGTCTATACTTTTAGAAGATGACATGATTATATAATATATATGGACGATATGTGTCGGAATTTGAGATCAAAAACAGTAACAAAAATCGCTGAGACATGCTCCAGCATTAGCTGAATAAAAACAATTAGAATTTAATATGAACAAAACAAATACAATGCTATACCAGTACCATACTACCATTTCTGTGCACAACTCACCTTCTCAGCTTCTCACTCTTCTCTCTCTACATGTACACATGGTTCACCAGTCACTACTCTAGATTGCTTATTGTTTTATTACTCTGTAATAAACATACAGTATGAACGAGGGACTACTGTGAAACGACTCACCTGTATTATGACAACGTATCTCTAGGCAGCCCGTTGGTATAGGGTTGTACAGTGAACAGATAACGCTGCAAAGTTATGCAATTTTGACAGTGACGTCATTCCAACCTCTGTGCGTGAAATGTCCTGTGTTTTGCTGAAACTTTTACCTGTCGACGCACTCGTTCACTTCCGACAGCGAGTGAAATAGAAGAAATTTTCCTCTTTCGATGCGAATGCATCGGCGGGCATTTCATTATTTACGAAAAGTAAATAGGTTGGCGAAAAACAGTAGGTACAGAACCTGGTCACGTCGGTGACGCCCATTCATGTCCATCAACGAAAAAGGCGGGGCTTATTGTCATTACGAGATGCCAAAATGGCAACATAAGACGTAGCGCAGTGCGCTAAACGTCGTGTTATTTTCGTTTTTGTGCCAAACTCTATCGTAGGAAACCGTTCTAGCCTAGCAGAATTACCCTAGTTCCTGAGATCGGAGATTTTGTACTGTGATGGGTCCCCACCTATAAAAATTTTCCAAGGAGGTGCGGCGCGTAGGCAGTGATTGGAGGCACAAAGTGTCAATCATCGGCTCGCCTCGGCATCATGCCGCCATCACGTCTAGTATCGCGGGAAGGCGCGCGCGACTGTCTGTCCTTCACCGCGGACATCGCAATTGAACCACGGCCAGCGATCGTCCAGATGCTTCAATCCACGCCCACACTGCTAACATTAGCCTGGGCACGCTCCGCACATATACGCTCATATATATAGAGATAGATAGATAATGTATATATATATATATATATATAGATATATATAGATAGATATAGATAATGTATATATTATATATATTATAATATATTACACGGTTTCTCCCTACTTGCGCAAACCGGGCGCCGCCCGCCCCTTTGGGGAAACTCACCCCACGTTTCAATGTCGTTTGCCGCCCGTTAAATTACTGCTCCGCACCGATTAAATTCCAACTACACTACGCATGCACTGCAGACACACACAAGGACAAACAGTCCCCCTGCTCCTAACCGCTAACACAAACTGTACCGACTCGGCTGCCTTATATACAAGTACCCAAAATACCGTCTATGGTGGTAGTGGCGATTTTACGCCATTACGGTAAAAAAAACACGCCCCCCGGACCCCCCTAGTTTCCCTCCCCCCTCTCCCCCTGTTCAATTTCATCTGGGAGAACCCTGATATATATATATATAATACGTATTTTGAGGATTCCACTGACGATCTATGTATTTATTAGCCTAGATAGATATAGACACAGAACAAACACGAGAATCTTTTTCCGCGTGTAAGTGTATGCGAATCATATATCTATGTGTTATTATCTACTCTTGCTATATATATAGTGTGTGTGTGTGTGTGTGTGTGTGTGTGTGTGTGTGTGTGTGTGTGTGTGTGTGTGTGTGTGTGCGCGCGTGCGTGTGCGCGCGCGCGGGGCATTGTAGGTGACTGATCGATCTCGGGGTTGATGCAAAGTACACCGGGCGACCACGATCCCCGAGCGGCCATTTTGAATTTCTTTTCGTTTTTTTGCGAACTTAAAAAACGTAATCCTTATAATTTAATTGCAATCTTAAAAAAACAAACGAAAATCTATTGTTTTTCCCACCGCGTTGAAAAAACTCAAACAGTGGTTAATAATTTAGGAAAAGAATCTGCGCTACTAGTATACGTTTTCTTTCAATCCTCGGCAATTATCTATAGCTACACGTATTACACACTGATTATTTGTAATGTACTTTTTGAATAAATAAATGTCTAAATAAACAACCAATGAATCAATAAGACAACTAATATAGTCTGTTATCCTGTCTCCTACCCCACCGCGCACACGTGCACTTGGTTTTACGGAAAGGGAAACGAACTTTTAGGTAAACGAATTTTTTGCGTTCTAGTATTGAGCTACTGGAACTTAATTGGCATGCTAGGGCCTTGTATTAATTTTTTTTTAACTCACACGCACAAGGGATAATTTTAACGAGCAGAAAATGTCGATTATGCGTCCTTTTAGAAAGAAGTAGAAAAATGCGCCACGCAACACTACGAGCTTATGTACATGGTATCGTATAGACCTAGACCATGTCGTTGCCTTTGACGTGAAGTTAGATCCATTTTTTACTTTCTTCCTACAGTAGTTTTTTTGCGTGCAGATATTTTCGTTCTCCCTGGATTCACCATGAATCTTAGACTGTCTCTATATAAATTAATTACTATCAAAGCCTATAACATAGCAGTAATAAAATCACACGTATATAGCTGCCAATGTTAGAATAATAGAATTCCCATTTATTTAAATCATACCGTTATCAGAAAATAAACCCTGTTACAGTAATAATACATGATGACAATGAATAAAATGTATTTATAAAATTTCCACCAATTTGGATACGGATAAGCATGACCTTGGAATATATCACATGACGTTATTAGAAGTAACCTCTATAGCCTGTTAATTATCATAATGGTTAACTAGAACTGCTATAGTTTCCACATATCTATGGGAAAAATTTTCTCACTTCTTTGCAGAACGAAATGAGACAAAATGCCTAGTCTGGGGCAGATGACAAATAATGAGCTTGAGCAAAAATACATATCTACTATGTGGTGGTGCCAATATGAATTCATTAGCTAGTGGTGGTGCCATTGTCAGCATATGAGCCAGTGGTGGCGCCACTGTGTGCATGAGCCAGTGGTGGCGCCACTGTCCGCATGAGCCAGTGGTGGCGCCACTATCTGCATGAGCCAGTGGTGGTGCCACTGTCTGCATGAGCCAGTGGTGGCGCCACTGTCCACATGAGCCACAATCATAGCGATGTTTCATAAGTAACAATAACATACCAGCGTCCTGTCCATTTCAAATTTGATCTATAGTCTATCAATAGATAGACTCCTGATTTGATCTATATGCCTATAGTAACATTCCTTGTCATGCACATGCAACCTACTTGTATAGATACAGGTGACTGGTAAAAAATAACAGCATCCCAAAAACACATGTAGCTACTGCGAACACGTTCTGTAACTCTTAATCATGAGAGACAAATACACGTTTCTCTTACATAATACAAAGCAACTTCCGTCCAATAAGCACTACATAAAATAAACACATATTTTAGTTCTCGCACATAGAATCAGCTGCTCAGCCGCATATACGACAAAGATGAAGCAGAAGCAGAAGCAGAAGAAGAAGAAGAAGAAGAAGAAAGA
>NW_014578267.1:13503-15168 GCF_000485595.1 Priapulus caudatus
GATATATATATATATCTAGACTATCTATCGATATATATATAATATACTATATCATATCTAGGGTGACCGTGTACTGGGTCAGCTCGGCACGTCATAGTACTGCTGCTTGAGAGCCAGCAGCAGCTGCAGGGGTGGAGTAAGCAGGGCCGTGATGACAGGCAGGCTGTAGTACTGCAGGTAGTACGCGACGTCCTTCACCGGCACGACGCCGACGACGTAGAGGGCGCTGCGGCGGAACGCGCGCGTGCGCCAGTAGCTCAGCACGTCCCTGTACGCGTCCAGCCGGAGAGGCCTGCTCACCAGCTCCACCTGGTGGGAGAAAAATGAAGATATGCTCGAAGATGGATCGGAGAGTATGATGTACGTTGTTATGGTTTTTTATTTCGTCTGAGGTGACGCGATGACGCTGGTGTCTCTCCGTCCTTCCTCTGATATCATCACATATCATATATTATCACATATCACATATCATTCTCTCCTTCCATCATTTCATCATGCCTCTCGTTCCTCTGTCATCCATCCGTCTGCCCGTTCATTCGTTGGGCGTCAATGATAGTTGGACAAATCTAAACTGCTCGACGTTTTACTAAGAGGCACGAATTGATTAGCGCATCACACTAACAGCTAATTATACCTTATTAGCTATAGATCCTTTAGCTCTAGATCTTTCAAGATCTTTAAGCTCTATATACCTTATTAGCTCTAGATCCTTTGGCGCTAGATTTTTCTAGATCTTTTCGCTCTAAATAACTTATTAAGCCCGGCGCACACGTGAGTTATTTTACTCAAGTAAAATGAAGCATGAGTCATTTTACTCACGTGTGCGGCAGATTTTCGTTGAGTAATTTGACGCATGCGTCATTTTACTCACGTGTGCGGTAGATTTTCGTTGAGTAATTTGACGCATGAGTCATTTTACTCACGTGTGCGGCAGATTTTCGTTGAGTAATTTGACGCATGCGTCATTTTACTCACGTGTGCGGCGGATTTTTGTTGAGTAATTTGACTCATGCGTCATTTTACTTGAGTAAAATAACTCACGTGTGCGCCGGGCTTTAGCTCTAGGTATTATTAGCTCTTGATCACACGTTTCTTTATTATGGTTCATTCGTCATCCTCCACTACGATTCGCGTTTGCAAACACCACCCGGCGTGCACGCTCGCGATCGCGCGTGAATACTCGGCGAATTCGTGCATGAATTCTCGGTGAATTAGTGTGCGAATTCTTGGCGAACCCGTGCGTGAATTCTCGGCGAATTCGTGCGTGAATTCTCGGCGAATTCGTGCGTGAATTCTCAACGAATTCGTGCGTGAATTCTCGGCGAATTTGTGCGTGAATTCTCGGCGAATTCGTGTGTGAATTCTCGGCGAATTCGTGCGTGAATTCGTGCGTGAATTCTCAGTGAATTCGTGCGTGAATTCGTGCGCGAATTCTCGGCAAACCAGTGCGTGAATTCTCGGGTGTGTGTGTATGTATATACGTACCATCTCCTCGTTCAGCTGGTGTACGTTGTTCTCTATGGCCAGCTCTAGCTGCTGGGCTAGCATGAGCAAGCGTAGACACAGACACGTGTAGACGGACATGACTGCCAGCAGACACACCCTGGTGGAGAGACATTCACAGACGATATATGGTAAAAACAGAGGGTTAATAATGACAAATTC
>NW_014578267.1:15178-29170 GCF_000485595.1 Priapulus caudatus
GTCTAACATGTGCAGTTTCAGCAACAAATATACTCATGCAAGGATCAGCAATATTTATATTGATTACACAAAACACTACAATGAGATCAGCTTCGTAATGGACAACACCGAGTCGACCACACTTACCATTTCTTGATTCTGCGAGGAGTGAGCTTGCTCTTAGCAACCATGCTATCGGTAAGGTAGAAGAGAAGTGTTGCTATGCCAACCACGTACAACATGGCGCACAGCTTGTAGTTTGTTTCGCTGTCGAGCAGGCTGACGTGAAAGCGCGTAGATATCTCCCGCTGAAATAACACCGCAGCCGACACGTAAAGCAAGCTATCGTTCAAAGACCGAGAACAGATTGCCACTAACAAACCACATTTACGGCAAGCAAAAGTGAAATATAGACACACTCGCTAAATCCAGAGACTAACCTAAGCTAAAACTAAACCGAAAGCACAATTCTGAACTCATAAACCACAATAACATCAAGCGAAAGTGAAATAGACATGCTCGTTAAATTAAGAGTTAAACCAATGCCAAAATTAAACCGAAAGCACGATTCTAAACTTCGAGGCCCGCACGAAAGTCCGCGGAACATTACCAAAAACTTTCTGACACGTAAGAACAAGGTTTCTACTTTCATTTTACGAACATTAAACCGCTGAAAGCAGAAGACGGAAGCCTCGGCCATGTTTGGAATATACCAGAAGTTTCCGGTAGTCCTCGTGCCAGGCCAGGACGCTAGTGGAGAAGTCAGCATCGTCGATCGTCGAAATCTCATGCTGCTCGTGAAATCCTCTGACGACGCTAAGATAGTGCTGAAGACTGGCCAGCGCTTGCCCTGGAAAGGGACATGCAATATCTGTGACATCTGTCATGAGTCACGTATCATATAAGATATATGACGTCTGGCACGAGTCCATCTGTCCATGTCAAAACTCTACCCATCGCTGTACATAAGAAAGACACAACGTGATATCTCTGTGGCACGATACGAGTTGTTTCACATTCAATACGGTTGCAAATCAATTGTTACTTCAAACACGTTTTTTCTCTAAAGAAAATGATAGTTAGTAAGCAATCTATCACCAATCTTGACAAACGTAAAACGAGTTCCGCACGTCATCATCCGAAATTTTAATTATGTTAACGTACGATCCCCAATTACAAACTGTACAGTAAGAATCTTCTCTCACCATGCAGCCAGAAGAATAACTTGTACGTGACAAGGGCTAGACTGACGCTACCGACTGCGAGCTGCAGCGCCTCATAGCGCGTGAGCCTCATGGCGTCCATCTCAGGCCAGATGCTGACACCCCCGCCAACGCAGAGTGAGTCGGTCCTCTCACGGGCCACAGAGTGCTTCTTCAGGAGAACTTCTCTCTTCGTTCGCACAACAGCTACGGGATAAATAAATAAATAAATAAATATATATATATATATATATTTATACATATAAATAAAAAAAAAAAGAAGAAAAAGTGAGAAAGTGAGAGAGAGAGACAAACACAGAGAGAAATTGCCATCCTTTACTGCCACACGCTGCATATAGTAATTCATTCTCATAATCAGTAGTATATATACACTACTGTTTGAATTCAAGTGCAAAAGACCAAAACGTCTCAAAGATCACCTACACAACCGCTCTCTAGCAACTTCGGCAACGGAAGAATGAAATTTTTTTCACCCTCCCCACCACCGACCCGCGCGCTCGTGACCCACCCACCCGGCGTGTTTCGTAGCTTTTCCAGCGTGGGGCTGACTTTCGGATTGCAGTTCTCCTTGCTGGGGCCGCCGCCGTTGTCCGCCCCGTTGGCAGGTGGCGCCAGCCGACACTTTAGATTCTGCATCAACTCGATCTGCATGGGCGTGAGAGCCGGACGGCGCGCCGGCGTAGCGGGGAACGGTCGCGGGGCCGCGGCCGAACGACGCGTCAACCGCCCGGGAGTTTCCATGGCAACCGGGCGACCCGCGTTCTTGCTAGATGTGACTAGAGACTGAGTGTTGGAGGCTGTGCGACTTTTTGGGTAAGATCAGCCTATAAAGCATCCGACAAAACACGATCGCTTTTCAGATTAATGTGTGGAGTTAATGACTGTGTGGATTAATCTGTGACTATTAGTATTATGTGTCATAATGTGATGTGTTACTTCAACGGACACAGAACAGGACACAGAACACGTGACGTAAACACAGAACACAGACACAGACATAGAACACGTAAGATTACATGACGTACTGTACACAGTTCAAACAGTGTATACATAAAGTGTAGTATGACTATGACTATGAGTATGACTGAGATGAGTATGATGATGATGAGTATGATGAGTATGATGATGAGTATGACTTTGAGTATGACTCACGTCTGTCGGTCTGAGCTTGAGTTGAGGGAACGAATAACAATCCAAAATAACAGTTTAAACATTATCAATAATATTTTCCAGATAATGACGTTAATGTATACAATTAAACTTGAGTCTGGCATAAATAGCAGTGTGTAATTTTACTCCAAATTACAATCCTAAAAATCAAAGCTAAAAATAAGTGTTTACTTTTCAAACCTACCACCAAAACATATGCTGCCACCTGTCGCTAAATTATTTAACTGTGTCTTATGGGGTCCCAGATACCAAAACGTCGAATTTATCGTGGTTGCAGTTAATTTATCTAATTACACAGACTATAATATAAGGCGAATGCATGATTGATTTACCTAAAAATTTAAAATTGATTTAAAGATTAAACTGAATGTCTAAATGCTTATTGGAATATTGCAGCAAAAAAGTATGCCCTAAATAGCAAGTTTTACTTTTAGATGGGCATCGCAGTTGTTTCAACTTTGTGAGTACACGTTATGCAGCAATAAGGGGATCGTCTACAGTCAATGCGCTCGTCACCCGTGTGCTGTCGCCATATTGTTGAGAAAGCATTTGGCATGTCGACCAATTTTGTCTAAATGTTTTTAGTGTATAACACGTAAAGTACAATTAAACTGAACTCGTAAGACCAGGAAAGATGCCGTTGTACTTTCAACGACCGGAAAATGCTCTTAAAAGAGCGAATGGTATGATATATTTGCTTAAATCTTCTTGCATATGTTTCAGTCAAATGAAACTCGTGTCTCGCAGACGAAGTAGGCCTACCCTAATCTGCTAATCATGCAGCCGTCTTTTTAAGGACATATCGTTTGTGATCATTGCTACCATAATCAACAAAACCCACAGTCCTATTAGTTGTAGAGGTAAACCGATTGAAATTTTTAGCAATGACAATCTATAGGTAGGTTGCATTACCGAGTTTGTTGGAGGTCAACAAGTGGAGTAGTTTATCAACTTTGATTCTAGCTCTAGTACTAGTACTAGTAGTAGTACTACTACTAGAGCCCTGCGGCAGTCAATGTACGCGGGCTATATAGTACTAGAGCTACTTTGATTCTATCTTGAACTTAATCAAGTACGTAGGTGGTGTGCAGAATCTAACACCCTACCCGGGTACCCCCATTGAATTTAGACCCAATCCTAGTTTAGCATGTTTACGAAAATGTTGGATGTCCCAAACCAGCATTTTATCCCGCGGGCTTTTTGTATTTGTTTTCTATAAAAACGAAAAACAGTCCCATTTCATTCTCGCTCACGACTCTGTCTTTACAGAGTTCATCGATGTGGGCAAGAAGCAGCGTGCGTTGGACGCCCTCTACGATGTCATCAAGAGCAAGAAGCATCGGACGTGGCAGAAGATCCACGAGCCGATCATGGAGAAATACCTTGAGCTGTGCGTCGAACTCAAGAAGAGTCACATCGCCAAGGAAGGCCTGTACCAGTACAAGATCATCTGCCAACAGGTGGGGGCTCTTCCACGAGAAAAAAAGTTTTCCGACGTAGAAATATCGGCCCAGTCCTAGTTTAGTGCCTCCCGGATTAGTTTCGCTCATATGCGAACTATACATATCCACCGGGGACCCAAACTCTTCCTGTTGCCATGCTCTTTATGATTCGCACGTAAATCTTTGCAACTTCAGGTGGGTAAATTGCTTGATTACAGGTGAATGTGAAGTCGTTGGAGGATGTGGTCAGAGGTTACCTGAAGCTGGCGGAGGACAAGACGGAGGAGGCGCGTAATGAGTCTCAGGCGATCGCCGGCGACACAAACTGGGTCAGCGACTTGGTCGACGATCTAGACAACCTGCAGACGCCCGAGAGGTGAGCCGTGCACGCGTGCGAGTGTGCATGCGGCAGTGAGCGTAATATACTGCTATGGCTGCTGCTGGTGCTGGTGGTGGTGGTGGTGCTGCTGCTGCTGGTGATGGTGGTGCTGGTGATGGTGCTGCTGCTGGCGGCGGTGCTGCTGCTGCTGCTGCTGCTGCTGCTGCTGCTGCTGCTGCTGGTGGTGGTGCTGATGCTGCTGCTGCTGCTGCTGCTGCTGATGATGATGATGATGATGATGATGATGGTGATGATATTGCTAGTTCCCCGAGTACTGCCGGAAACTAGCTCTCACGTTACCAACTACTATTAGCCCGCGATCGCTGCCCGGCAGGCCATGCGTCGCACCTCTGCAGGCCTGCGCGCTTGTCCACTGCGCAAGCGACCCACGGGCTTATATCTTTCTTCTCCGTGACGTACTGAGCTATGCCGGAACGTACCCTTGGTAACGTCAAGGTTATCGAAGGCGTACCCTGTCCTATTTGATATCGTTAGGGTTAATGATTAGGTTAGGGAGTTAGGATTCAAGTGTTAGGTTCGAGTTAGGGAGTAGGCGAGGCGACCACTAGACTCGTTTAGTGGATAGCGCGAGGTACGGTCCGGCATATTAGATATATAGTAACCAGGGTAGTTCCGTGCAGTACTCGAGACTAGCCGCCTCTCACGCGTTACTGTATCGCGGGGATTTTCTTGAGCTAATAATCTAACGCAACATTACCGGACGTGGAAAACGCTACAGACAGCGTAACCCTCTTTTCATGATAACATTTCATTGTGTGTTTACCCATGAAAATGAAAAATTACAATTTAGCAGGGTTCACATTTTATATTTTCTATATTATAACTACGCGGGTAACGCCGCTGCGCGGCAAAATCGTGCTACTAATTCATATCTAACTAATAAATGGGCACACTCATAGTGAACATTTGGGTATAAAATAACGACAAGTAAATTGCGACAACAATAATCAATATTTAGCAACATCATTCTAACTAATATAAATAACAGGAAGTGTAATCACACCTGAGTAAGGACAGACTGAAACCCGGCTAAAATCCCAATTAGTATCCTAGTCTACCTAGGATTTATTGTGTATACCCTCGGATAAACTTGAGTCAAGTCCGCCTCTAATCATTAAACGTATCCGTCGTCTAAAGCGTTGGTACTCAAACAAAAATACAATCGGAGATATCGGTCTAGAACGTTACCAATGGGGTTTATGCCAATTTACATCGCCTGTGATGATCAGTGAATCTGCCGAAATCATAAAGTGCAATGCTTTGATAAGCCCTCTTATCCGCTAAGAATGCATCAACATAGAAAGAACTAGCGAGTTTGCTAGGATTTCGAATAAGTTAAACACCCTTGTGTTATTATAGGCCATGTCGTAATGACAGTAATACATGTATAACATTACTTGTTAAGAACAATAAAATGATAAAAATACTAAACATGTGGAAATTTTTTATTCTAAGTAAAAGTATCCAATAACACCCACGTCGTGTTTAACTTTTCCGAAATCCCATAGCAAAACCTCGCTAGTTCTTGCATGTTTGCAATTTGCCCTTAGCGATAGAGGCTCTTCAATAGAGATGCCTTACGTTTTCGGTTCCTGATGCTCACAACGATGTAAATTGATAAAACCACATTGTACGTTAGACCGATATCTCCGATTGTCATTTTTGTGAGACCAACGATTAGACACGGAGTAACGTTTGAATGATAAGGCAAGACTTGAGCTCAAGTTATCGAGGTAACACAATCAAATTCTAGGTATGACTAAGCTTAACTAAATGTCATTTGCGGTTTCAGTCCTGTCTGTACTCCGTTTTGATACACTCCCGATAATAACATGGAAAAAAACTGTTACGATGACATTATTCAATGAACAGCCACTAACCAACTAAGAACCCGACATAATAGCAATATCAAAGCTAATAATACATAGAGTGTACAAGAAGTAAAGGGATTAAAAAAGTTGCTATTTCACGAGCAACATTATCTACTCTTGGTCTTGCGAGTCTATAATAATCTTCATGTATTGCATTAAGCACAGAATTCTTTTGCTCTCTAAAACGAGCAGGGACTCAAGCTTTGTCAACTCTCGCTAGGCGAGATATCGCTCGCTGTCTCTTCCCACCTCTCTCCTCGTCCTCTCTCTCATGCTGCGTCTCTCTCTCCTCTCGTTGCTCTGTCTCGTCTCTCTCTCTCTGTCTCTCTCCCTCATCCCCTCCCTCTCTCTCTCTCTCTCTGTCTCTCTCGCCCCTCCCCCCTCTATCTCTTTCTGTCTCCTCTCCTCAGCCCCATCCCTCCTCTCTCTCTCTCTGTCGTGCTCGTTCCGCCCTCCCCCTCCCTCTCTTTCTCACGACGCAGCGTCGTTGTGCTTGGCCAGGCTTGCAACCATCGATCTCTCCGGGATCGTGGAATACGGGTCGCGAAGTCGTGCAAGACCGCAGAAGTTTTATGGCGCGAAAACCGTCGATCGTCTGGTACACTTGCGAAGAAACCGTGCCGGGCGAAAAGAAACACGACGGCCGTACAAGAACAGCCTCCTAAACTGAAGCGTTAAGATTGCACACGGTACTCTGGCTGGCAGGTCTGTCCTGTCAGAGGTCTAATGACTAATGACATGGAGCTAAGAGGGAGCTAACGGAGGGGACAGGACGAGCGTACTAGGCTTGAGATCTCCATGATGGCCGATCGTCCAGTTGTGCAGCGCGACCGACATACTGCTGGAGTCGTCTCCATCTTCTGACGGTCTTAATGACTGCTACGACAGAGGAGGAGCTAACGAGGGATACTAAACGGAGGTGAGGCTTAACGAGGGGCAGCGACGGAAGCGTACTGCTTGTAGCATAAGCTCTCACGATGGAGAATGTCGTGCAGCGCAGCGACGACATAATGGTATCTGCTGGAGGTCCGTCTCGCCTGCAGACCGTCTAATGCCTACTGACAGGGAGGCTAAACGAGGAAGCTAACGAGGGTAGCCTAACGAGGGAAGTAGACGAGCGTACCCTGGCTTGGAGTCAGTCCTCATGATGGCGATGTCATGTCAGCGCGACGACGTACTGCTGTGAGTCCGTCTCATCCAGACGTCTAATGACTAACGACAGCGGAGCTAATCGAGGGAAGCTACACGTGAGGCCGAGCTAAATGAGGGGAGCGGATCGAGCGTACCTGCTTGAGCATCTCATCGATGGCGATGTCATGCCAGCGGCGACGACGGTACTGCTGGAGGTTCCGGTCTTCATCCCGACGTCTAATGAGCTAACGACAGGGAGCTAGATTGAAGGGAAAGTAGAACCGAGGCCGTACCTTGCTTGAGCAGCTCATGAGGCGATGTCGTGGGCAGCGCGACGGACGTACTGCTGGAGTCCGTGCATCATCCGACGTTCTAATGACAGCGAGCTAACGAGGGGAGCTAACAGAGAAAGGTGATGTTGAGCGAGTACCTGCTTGAGCATCTCAGATGGCGATGTGCGTGCAGTCGCAACGAGTACTGCTGACTAATAGCAGCGAGCTAACGAGGCGAAGCTAACTGAAGGATAGCTAACGACTCCAGCGAGGGGGACGGCCGACGTACTGCATTGAGCAGTCTCATGATGGCGATGTCGTGGCAGACCGTCAACGACGGCTAACTGCTGACTTAATGACAGCGAGCTTAACGAGGGAACGCTAAGAGGGGTAGCTAAACCGAGGAAAGGTGATGAGGCGTACCTGTCTTGAGCGATTCTCATGATGTGCGATGTCGTGCAGCGCAACGGACGTACTTGCTGACTAATGACAGCGAGCTATCACGAGGGAAGCTCACCGAGGGAGCTAACGAGGGAGCGGATGTAAGCGTACCTGCTGTGAGCAGTCTCATTATGCGATGTCCGTGCAGCGCAGACGACGTAGCCTGCTGGCAGGTCCGTCTCATCGCGACGTCTAAATGATAACGACAGGAGCTAACGTACGAGGAAGTCTAACCGAGGCGAGCTAAGAGGGGTAGCGGATCGAGCTGTACCATGCTTGAAAACCCCCTCTCAGGAATGGCGATGTCGTTGCAGCGCGACGACATACTGCCTGGAAGGTTCCGTCAAATCCTCAGACGTCTTAACTGACTAACGACAGGGAGCTAAACGAGGGGAAGCTAACGGAGGGGAGCTAATGAGGGGAGCGGAGGAGCGGTACGCTGCTTGAGCAGTCGTCAGATGGAGATGTCGTGCAGCGCGCCGACGTATCTGCTGCATGTTGCTCATCTGACCGTCTAAGACGTAATGACATGGAGCTAACGAGGGGAGATAACGAGGGAAGCGGACGAGGCCGCTTACCTGGTTGAGGCAGTCTCTGATGCGATTGTCGTGCAGGCCGGACGACATACTGCTGGAGGTCCGTCTCCTCGCAACGTCTAATGATCTAACGGACAGGGAGTGCTAACGAAGGAAGCTATACGAGGGAGCTAACTGAGGGAGGGCGGACGAGGTAACCTGCTTGAGCAGTTCTCCCCTGATGGCGATGTCATCGTCAGCGCGAGCGGATAACTCGTAACTGCTGAGGGCTCCGTCTCCTCGCAACGTCTAATGACTAACGACAGGGAGGCCTAACGAGGGAAGCTAAACGAAGGGAGCTAACGAGGGAGCGGACAGCGTACCTGCTAGAGGCAGTCGTCATGAGTGGCGATGTCGTGCAAGCGCTGACGACGTACTGCTGTGAGGTCTCCGTCTCCTCCTCCAATCGTCTCCCGACGTAAGAGCCAGGGCAGCTGCGAGAACGCGGTCGCACAGGCTTCAAGCGGGCTGAGATACTTCTCAGCCTCCGTTCCAGCGTACAGGCTGCCTCGAGCTGCGTGCGGCGACAAACTGCACCACGTTGTAGCTTCACGCTGTGGGGAGGCGAGAGAGAAAGCGAGAGTGAGACAATGTTTGCAGCAGACATTGACCCCACAACAGCATTGTGACCTAAAACGGACTTTAAGTTATTTGCAACAGACTGCGAGCGAAAGACAGAAAGATTCGTGCAGGTGAGATCTCCCTCACCTACTACCTGAAACGGCACTATCACTTACTACACCTGGAGGCGAGCGAGTCACGTCAGGTAAATACACGGGAGCGTATGAGCGATTCGCGCTTAACAACCTCCCGAAATCGCCCAGTGAGGCTCAAAATAGCGCCCGTAAAAAATTTTACATGACAGCTATTTTTTCCACGAACAGCTTTTGAAAATAGACGCCGAAAGAAAAAAATTGTTATTTTTCTCACCTGCCGCTCGTCGGTCCGCGTCTACATCACCAAAGGTCTTGATGAGTCCGGCGCGAGTCGCGGGCTGGGCAGGTCGACAAGTGCCGCAAGCTTGCGTTGCTTCTCCAGGCTGCTGCTGTCTCCAGAGTCCAGACACTTGCCGACGAGGTTCTGGCACGGTGGGATGGGGATCGCGAGCGTGCAGAGGCACACCGCTTGCTAGCCATCCTGTGTACAAGCAATCACACACATCACCTCTCCTCCACCCTCTCCGCTCTCTCCTCCCCTCCTCCTCTCTTCCCTCATCCCGCTGATCGTCTATACAACAGTTCTTTACGGAGGGTTTCTGACACGGTGGGATGGGATCCGGCGAGCACAAGTGGCACCAAGCAAGCACCCTGCCTAGCCATCGCTGCGTACAAGCAATCAGCACATGTCACGTCTGCCTCCTTCTCCCTCTCCTCCCTCTGGCCTACTCCTCCTCCTCCTCCCTACCCTCCGCCGCTAACGCCTATACAACGTTCTTGAGTCGAGGTTTCTGACCCGGTGGGATGGATCGCGAGCGGGGCAGAGGCAGCACCCTCTAGCGGCATCGCTGCAATGGTACAAGCAATCATCACATGGTCACCTCTCCTCGCTTCTCCCCCCTCCCTCCCTCCTCCCTCTCCTCCTCCTGCCTTCCCTCTGCGCTCCCCCTCAGCCTCTATACAAAGTATCTTGACGCGAGTTTTTCTGACACGGTGGATGGGGATCTGCGATGCGTTGGCAAGTCAGCATCCTGCTTAGTCCATCTCTGCGTACATAGGGCAATCACACACATTACCTCTCCTCCTTCTCCCCCTCCTCCCTCCTCCCTCTCCTCCTCCTCCTCCCTCTCCTCCCCCTACCTCTATACAACAGATCTTACGCGAGGTTTCTGACACGGTGGGATGGGGATCGCGAGCGTGGCAAGCAGCACCCTGCTAGCCATCCTGCGTACAAGCAATCACACATGTCACAGTCTGCCTCCACCCTCCTGCTGCCTCATCCTCGCTCCTCTCCTCGCTCTCTCCCCCTAACCTGCTATCAACAGTTCTTACGCGAGGTTTCTGACACGGCGGGATGGGGATCTGCGAGCCCGCCCGGCCAAGCAGGCAGCCTGCTAAGCCATCCTGCTGTACAAGCAACGCGCGATGTCGCACGTCTCCGCCCTCCTCCACCCTCCTCTGCCCCATCCTCCTCCTCTGACTATGCCTATACAACAGTTCTTACGCAAGGTTTCTGACACGGCGGGATGGGGATCGCGAGCGTGGCAAGCAGCGCCCTGCTAGCCATCCTGCATGTACAAGCAATGCACACACATCACCTCTCCCCACCGCTCTCTGCTCATCTCCATCCTCTTCCTCCTCCGCCGCCCTCACGTCTATACAACAGGTCTTAGCGAAGGTTTCTGACATGGTGCATGGGGATCGCGAGCCGTGCAGTCAGCACCCTGCTAGCCATCCTGCGTACAAGCAATCACACACAGGTCATGTCACCCTCGCCTCATCCGCCTCTCCCTACATCTGTACAACAGAATTCTCCCAAGGCCTCTAATGCTTAAGTCATGCCCGACATGTATTCTAAGATTAAGCTAATTTGTAACATCCCATAAATCGCCTCGCATGCCTCCTCTTCTTCTGGTCGTGCCGTCTCCCTATTGTCCCCTGCTTCCTCCTCCTCCTGCTCCGTCCCCTTGCTCTTTTCCCCACTGCTTCCCTCTCATTCACCTCTTAGCTCCTCTTGGGTGAGCATCTTCCTCTGTTCCCTCTCACTTATTATCCCCTGCTCCCCGCCTCCTTATCCTCCTCTCTACCTCTTCGCCACTCCTTTCTCTCTCACCACACCTCTTCACCTCGCCTGCCTCCTCCTGCCCCCTACTCTCTTCACCAGCCTTCCCTCTCACCCACCTCTTTAGCTCCTCCTGGGTGAGTGTCTTCTTCTGGTCCCTCTCCCCTATTATCCCCTGCTCCCCCTCCTCATCCTCCTCCCCTACCTTCTCTCCTCTTCTCTCCACCACTCCTTCCCTCTCACTCATCTCTTCACCGCCTCCTCCTGCCCCCCTACTCTCTCCACCACTCCTTCCCTCTCACTCATCTCTTCACCACCTCCTCCTGCCCCCCTACTCTCTCCACCACCCTGTCCCTCGTCACCGCACCTCCGTTCACCGCCTCCCTCTTCTGCCGCGCCGCTACTCTCTGCCCACCACCCATTCCATTCCTCTCACGCGACCAGCGTCTCTTCAACCACTCCTCGCTCGCCCCCCTTCTCCTCTCCACCACTCTTCCCTCTCGACTTCCACTCTCTCTCACCGCTGCTCTCGCTGCCCCACTTTCTCTCTCCAGCCACTCCCTTACATCTCAACTCCTGCTCTCACACGCCGGTCCATCCTGCCCCCCTCTATCTCTCTCTCCACCACTCCTTCCCCTCACTCATCTCTTTCACCGCCTCCTCTGCCCCCCTACTCTCTCCACCACTCCTGCCCTCTCACCCACCTCTTCACCGCCTCTCTCTGCCCACCCTACTCTCGTGCCACTACCTCCATGCCCTCTCACCCACCTCTTCACCACCTCCTCCTGCCCCCCTACTCTCTCCACCACTCCTGCCCTCTCACCCACCTCTTCAGCTCCTCCTGAGTAAGTGTCTTCTTCTGGTCGCGGAACAGATGGAATAGCTTGTGCCAGGTGCACGCGTGGAACAGGTGGTTGCTAGCCTTCCAGAAGACGAGGCCCAGCTTCTGGTAGTAGTTGGCCATCAGCTGCGGCTTCGGCTGCTTCTTCGACAGTGTCATCAGGTCGTGGACGTCCTCGACGGCCTTGAAGGCTTCCTGAAGCCAAACAGACGATCAGGGTCGATATGTGCATGAGCGATAGGGTGCGTGGTGGTGGCCGAAGCGCTGGACTGTACCCCACACACAACACGACCAAAACAAACATGCATCGCACTAACGCACTCACCGCACGCATTGCACACACACACACCGGCACATCACAACACACACACACACACACACAGGGTTTCAGCACACAGCAGCACACACACATACACTCAGCAGAACAGCACACACAAACAAACACGCACGCAACGCCCACAATATCACATACACACCACAAATCCCACCCAAAAAAAAAAAATAACACCAGACCACTAGCAAACGCCGCCAACATGGCACGCACCGCCACGCACGAGACACACACACAGCACAACATACCCCACCCACACACA
Organism: Priapulus caudatus; assembly: GCF_000485595.1. Classification (NCBI taxonomy): domain Eukaryota; kingdom Metazoa; phylum Priapulida; class Priapulimorpha; order Priapulimorphida; family Priapulidae; genus Priapulus; species Priapulus caudatus. The sequence goes on from NW_014578267.1 coordinate 27,835, forward strand.
CCCACACCGCACAACCACGCATGCAACCTCATGCACGCACGCATACATAGCACGCACTGCATGCACGGACGACACAATCATCCTCACCACCAACACCAGCACATACACACAACACAAACAACCAGCCAGCACACCACCGAACCCACACACATGAGCGCACCTGCAACCCTGCCACAGCTCCATGTTGATTGGGCGATGTCTAGCTGGACGAGGCGAGTCTCCATGTTCAAATGGCTCTGCTCTGCTTGCCGTGTCTCGGGTTATTCAGAGTTGATCGGCAGTCTGCTAGATCGGCTGGTGGCTTGTGGATGTACTCAGGTGGGTGCGCAGGCTGCAAACACACGCGACGCGTTACGCTAGCAATGACGACGACGCACGACAGAGCTAAGCTACACCACGACACACGTTCGCTACGACAACAGCGCGCGTTACGTAAGCTACGACCTATAGAGACGTTTACATTTTTCTTAAAAGCGTTTCCAATACCAAGTACTGGCTAAAAGAAAGGCTGTACTTTCAAATCTAATTAACCTAGAGGCGAGTTAAGAAAGACAGATATGAAACGTGCTAAACAAACTGCATAGCGTGCAAATATCCATCAGACATAACTTTAATTATATTTTTTAATGTTTTATTAATTAATCCAAAATAATCAAAACAACAATTAAAAAAATTTTTTTATAATCTTATTAAATTTTAAACAAAAAATCAATTAGCAATAATCAATCATTCCGAATCGAGACCTCCTTCCGACCCCGCCGCTTCCCCGCCCTCTTACGTTTCTCGGCAGCAGCTTGGCGGAACTCACGTTCTTGGCGGTTGTACTTTCTGGCAGAAGCGGAAGCCGTGCTGCGCGGAGTGTCGTGGTAGAGCCGCTCGACGCGAGAGTTGTTTCGCAGCAGCTCGAGGCACTGCCGGTACGACTCCCACAGGAACTTCACCCATGGCGTGAGCACGAGCCGGTCCGTGCGGTCCTTGTAGTCCTCCCCGCTTACAGCGCTCAGCAGCAGGCTGGTAATCATCATTATTATAACGCAGTTATTTATTCACTGAACTACTATTATTATTACTAGTAGTAATAGTCGTGCTACTGACTGCGTAGCATGCAGTTATTATTATATAATCATTATCATTGAAACTGTTATCTATTATTATCCATATAATAATAGTATCTATTTTTATTATTATTATAATTTTTGTTGTTGTTGTTGTTATTATTATTATTAATACTTGTAGTAACAGAGGTGGTGTAATTGATAGCAGAAATAGTAGTGGGTTGCTACACCGACCACCACCTACCCACCACCACCACACCAGCACGCACCGCACCAGGCAG
>NW_014578267.1:29195-32536 GCF_000485595.1 Priapulus caudatus
AAGCGGATTCAGCTGAATAAGCACTATAACCTCCTTTTAGTTTAGCACTCTCTGCTCTCTCTCTCATCTATCTCTCAATTATCTCTCTCTCTCTCTCTCCTCTCTCTCTCTCTCTCAAGCTGTCCTCATCTCTGTTATCCATTCTCTCTCTCTCGTCCTCTCTCTCTCTCTCTTCTCTCTCCTCTATCACACTCTCTCTCTCTCATCTCCTCTCTCTCATCTCTGTCCCTCGCCCTCTCATCTTATCTCTCTCTCTCTCAGCTATCTTCATATCTTCTCCTCCCCTCCTCCTGCTCTCTCTCTTCTCTCCTCCTCTCGTCACCCTCCTCCTCTCTCTTCGCTCTCGCTCTCGCTCTCCGCTCCTCGCTCTCGGCTCTCGTCTCGCTACTCGCTCCCGTCATCTGTCCGCCTTCTCCTCCTCTCTCTCGTCTCTCTCTCTCTCTCTCTCTCTCTCTCTCTCTCCTTCTCTCTTCTCTCTTTCATCTCTCCTTCTCTCTGTCTCTTCCCTCCCCTCCCTCTCTCTCTCTCTCTTGTCTCTCTCTCTCCCCCTCTCCTCCTCTGCTCTCTCTCGTGTCTCTGCTCCCCTGCCTCCTCGCTCTCTCTCTCGTCGTTGTCTCTCTCCCCCTCCCCCGTGGCTCTCTTTCTCCACCTGCAGGTCGTTGGCTTGGCAGCTCGGCACCAACGATCTTCTGCCGATGTGGAACGCGTGTCACGCGCTCGGCGAAGTGTCGCAAGACCGCAGAATGCGCGAACTCGCATCGTCTGTACTACTTTCACCACCTGCGGGGCGCAGAAACACGACGGCCCTGCACAAGCATGGCACAACAAGTTTGTTAAACAGCATTTTCTGCCGTTGAACGAGAGAGTGTGGGGTTTTGTCTGCGAGATCGGAAACTTGGAGGGGGCGCCGACAAGGTCATGACGCGTCTTTCCCACCCGAGTTATCTCGTTTCTCACCGTCTCATGTCTCGTGTCTCGCACGTCTCATCGCCGACCTCTCTGCGCAGGTTCGCATCGACCACCGCACGCAGACGCTGTCGTTCGGCATGGACCTGGTCGTGTCGCAGCGCGAGGACGTTCCCGAGGGACCGCACCTGCAGAGCATGCCCAGCGAGCGCATACGCAGCCAGCTGACGTGCATGGCGCGCGCTCTCCATGCCGCCATCACGCGCATACAGCCCAAGGTGAGCGCGGGGTCGCGTGGAGCTGCTGACCCTTCGATGGTTTCATTGATTGACTGAATTCGACGGGATTTGTACGATTTTAGCCAAAAATTCCGGCATTACGATTTGCTCGCATTTTGGACTGTTATAAGTACAAAATAATCGCAGGCATCCAGCCCAAGGTGAGCGTGGGTCGCGGTCATGAGATGCGGAGCTGCCGAGCCTTCTGATTTCGGCGGAATTTGTACAATTTGAGCCTGTGATTCCGCTATCACGATTCGCTCACGTTGAACTACGATTTTGGAGCGTTATGAGTAGAAAATAATTGCACGCATCCAGCTCACCTTTCCAGCTCACAAGATGAGCGTAGGTTGTGCCGTAGGTTTGAGGGGGTTTCAAAGTGTGGGTTGTTGTAGGGTAGTGGATGTAACGCACGTTGGTATAGTGGCGGGGAATCAGTGGTTCATCATGTAACGTGCATGATTGGTGTGTGCGTACGTGCGTGCGTGTGTTGGGGAGTTATGCCTTAGGTGCGTGCATGCGTGTGGATGTTGGGGAGTAACGCCTTGCATGCGTGCGTGCGTGCGTGTTAGTAACGTTACCGCCTTGCTTGCAGGACGACAGCCTGGAGGAGCTGAGGGTGCAGATCGTGCAGAGCTACCGCAACACGAACAAGAAGGAGCACCGGCGCATCCTGGAGCGTCGCAGCGTCATCGAGCGACGCAAGGAGATGCTCGAGGAGATCAACATCCAGCGCGTGAGTCGCCGGCGCCACCTACCCACGCAACCTCGTCGGCAAGTGTCTGGACTCTGGAGACAGCAGCAGCCTGGAGAAGCAGCGCAAGCTTGCGGCGTTGCTCGACCTGCCTCAGCCGCCGACGCGCGCCGGACTCATCAAGGACCTGGTGAGTAGGCGGACGACGAGCGAGCACGGGGGAAAAATAACAATAAAAAAAAGAAAGTCTTTTCCAGAAGTCTGTGTGGAAAAAATAGCTCTCGGCAAAATTTTTACGTGAGCTATTTTGAGCCTCACGGGAGCGATTTCGGAGGTTTGAAGGGCGAATCGCTGATCGCTCCCGTGTATTTCACCTGCGTGTCGCTCGCTCACAGGTGTAGTAAGTGAAGTGCGTTTCAGGTAGTAGGTGAGGGGGAGTCTCACCTGCACGTCTTTCGTCTTTCGCTCGCAGGTGAAATAACTAAAGTCTGTTTTAGGTCACAATGCTGATGTCTGTGCAAACATGTCTCACCTCTCGTTTCTCTCTCGCCTTCCCACAGGTGAAGTACAACGTGGTGCAGTTTGTGCCGCCGCAGCTGCAGGAGCTGTACCGCTGGACGGAGGTGGAGTTTCACCCGCTGAAGCTGTGCGACCGCGTCTCGCAGTGCCTCTCTTACGTCGAGACGTTGGAGGAGACCGACCTCCAGCAGTACGTCGTCGCGCTGCACGACATCGCCATCATGAGGTTGCTCAAGCAGGTACGCTCGTCCACTTCCCTCGTTAGCTTCCCTCGTTAGCTCCCTGTCGTTAGTCATTAGACGTCGGAGGAGACGGACCTGCAGCAGTACGTCGTCGCGCTGCACGACATCGCCATCATGAGACTGCTCAAGCAGGTACGCTCGTCCACTTTCCTCGTTAGCTCCCCTCGTTAGCTCCCCTCGTTAGCTCCATGTCATTAGTCATTAGACGTCGGATAAGACGGACCTGCAGCAGTACGTCGTCGCGCTGCACGACATCGCCATCATGAGACTGCTCAAGCAGGTACGCTCGTCCGCTCCCCTCGTTAGCTCCCCTCGTTAGCTCCCCTCGTTAGCTCCCTGTCGTTAGTCATTAGACGTCGTATGAGACCGACCTCCAGCAGTACGTCGTCGCGCTGCACGACATCGCCATCGTGAGACTGCTCAAGCAGGTACGCTCGTCTACTTCCCTCGTTAGCTCACCTCGTTAGCTCCCCTCGTTAGCTCCCTGTCATTAGTCAACAGTACGTTGTCGCGCTGCACGACATCGCCATCATGAGACTGCTCAAGCAGGTACGCTCATCCACTTTCCTCGTTAGCTCCCCTCGTTAGCTCCCCTCGTTAGCTCGCTGTCATTAGACGTCGGATGAGACCGACCTCCAGCAGTACGTCGTCGCGCTGCATGACATCGCCATCATGAGACTGCTCAAGCAGGTACGCTCGTCC
>NW_014578267.1:35904-45009 GCF_000485595.1 Priapulus caudatus
AGGTGCCCCTGCTCACGCAGCAGTCTGTCTGTCTGTGTTGTAGGTGGACCTCCTGGCGCGCGCGTACAGGGTAGAGGAGGTGCCCCTGCTCACGCAGCAGTCTGTCTGTCTGTGTTGTAGGTGGACCTCCTGGCGCGCGCGTACAGGGTAGAGGAGGTGCCCCTGCTCACGCAGCAGTCTGTCTGTCTGTGTTGTAGGTGGACCTCCTGGCGCGCGCGTACAGGGTAGAGGAGGTGCCCCTGCTCACGCAGTAGTCTGTCTGTCTGTGTTGTAGGTGGACCACCTGGCGCGTGCGTACAGGGTAGAGGTGCTGCCCCTGCTCAGGCAGTAGTCTGTCTGTCTGTGTTGTAGGTGGACCACCTGGCGCGTGCGTACAGGGTAGAGGAGGTGCCCCTGCTCACGCAGTAGTCTGTCTGTCTGTGTTGTAGGTGGACCACCTGGCGCGTGCGTACAGGGTAGAGGAGGTGCCCCTGCTCACGCAGCAGGCCGAGGATGAAGCCGAGAACGACAAGCAGTTCTGGGAGCAGGAGGAGGCCGAGCGCATCGCCGCCCTCGTCGACGACCACCAGATGGCGCTCACGCACGGCAACCGGCTGACGCGCATGGAAAGCGACAAGCAGGAGTTCATCGACAACCTGAAGAAGGCTCGTCAGAACGTCTACAAGGTGGGTGCGCTGCGGTGCGCGGGGGAGAGTTATTGGTGCATGAAGAAGACTCAATGGGGTCAATGGGTCTGCCACGTGGAGACGAGGCCTAAAGCTTTGTTTCCAGATGCCGGGCGACGGTAGCATTTATTTATTAATTATTACTGAATAATTAGTTAGTTATTGGTACCGTACGTGAAGAAGGCTCGTCAGAACGTCTACAAGGTGGGTGTGCAACGTGTGGAAGCTTCTTGTGCACGCTCGTAATAGATGTATCGTATGTTTTCCGTCGTCCTCACCTTGGGTCGTCGCTCTCGCGTTCGCTCGCATCCTCGCACACTTTCCAACGTTCTTGTGTTTTCCGACATTCTCGCCGTCGCTCTCGCGTTCACTCGCGTCCTCGGGCACTTTCTAACGTACTTGTGTTTTCCGACATTCTCGCCGCCGCTCTCGCGTTCGCTTGCGTCCTCGCATGCTCTAACGTTCTCGTGTTTTCTCCCCCCGCGCGACCTCGCAGGAGAGGCTGGTGGAGTTTGAGAAGAATCTGAAGCAGGAGCGGCAGCTGCGTCAGCACGAGAGGAAGGAGAAACGCAAGGTAGAGCGTAGGCTTGCCGCGCAGAAGGAGAAGGAGGAGATAAGGAGACGCGTGGAGGAGGAACGCCTTCGCAAAGGTAGGGTAGAGGAAGCCGGAGAGGAGGGTGATGGAGAAGAAAGGGAGGGGAGGACCAGGAGGAGACAGGGAGGAATACCTTGCAAAGGTAGGGTAGAGGAAGCCGGAGAGGAGGGTGAAGGGGAGAAAGGGAGGGGAGGAGGAGGAGGAGGAGACAAGGAGGAATACCTTGCAAAGGTGGCCTAGACAAGCCAGAGAGGAGGGAGAAGGGGGCAAAGGGGAGGGCAGTAGGAGAGGAGGGAGGCAGGGAGAGGAGGAACACCTCTGCAAAGCTGAGTAGACTAACCAGAGAGGAGGGAAAAGGGAGGGCAGAGGGAGAGGGAGGAGGCAAGGAGTTGAGGAACACCTCTGCAAAGGTTGAGTAGACTAGCCAAAGAGGAGGGTAAAGGGGGAAAAGGGAGTGCAGAAGGAGGAGGAGACAAGCCAGAGAGGAGGGTGAAGGGGGGAAAGGGGAGGGCAGAAGGAAAGGGAAGAGACAACGAGAAACACCTCCACAAAGGTTGGATAGACTAGCCAGAGAGGATGGTGAAGGGGAGAAAGGGAGGGCAGAAGGGGAAGTAAGCCCGGGCGGGAACGGGTGAGAACGAGGGTCTCACCTCCCCCCCTCTCTCTTTCCCGCAGAGCGCGAGGAGAGGGAGATCGCCGAGGCTGAGAAGAAGGCGCGCGAGCAGGCGGAGTGGGAGGAGAAGCAGGCGAAGCTGGAGGAGCAGGCGGAGAAGCAGCGTCAACGCGAGGCGGAGGTCGAGGAAAGACTCGCCGCGCAGGAGCGAGGGTTGCGCGCCGGCGGAGGAGGAGGAGGAAGACTCGCCGCGCAGGAGCGAGGGTTGCGCGCCGGCGGAGGAGGAGGAGGCGGCGGAGGAGGAGGAGGAGGGGAGGACCGCCCGCCGTGGAACCGCGACGGAGGCGGCGGCGGATGGAGGGATCGCGAGCGCGCAAAGGAGGACCGCTGGAGGGAGCCACCGCAGCCGGGCGCTGACCAAGAGGGCGGAGAGGAGGCGCAGGAGCCGTCCGACTGGAGGGAGAGGTGAGTGGACTTATGTGTGTGTGTGTGTGTGTGTGTGTGCGCGTGTGTGTGTGGATGTGAGAGAGATAGAGAGAGAGAGGAGTGTGTGTTGGTGGGTGGCTGAGTGTGCATGTGGGAGGTTGTTTGTGTGTGAGTGTGTGTGTGTGTGTGTGTATGCATGTATGTGTGTGTGTGTGTGTGCATGCATGTTCGTGTGTGTGTGTGCGTGTGTGGGTGGGCGGGTTTGTGTGTGTGTGCGTGCGTGCGTGTGCGCGTGCGTGCGTGCATGCGTGTGTATGTGCTTGCGTGCGTATGTGTGCATGTGCGTTTCTTCATGCTGGAGGGTGGTACCGTGGTACACTATGAACTGGAATTAACAGATAAAACACGGACTAAGGCCACAATTAAAAAAACATTTGTTTGCCCTCAAAGGGGGGTCTTTTTACAAATTCAGCATCCATGGTGTCTACATGCTCAGGTGTACTTGTGTGGGGATACCGTTTATGTGGAATGTTTGTTTTGCTTGTTACATATAATCAAGAGTGTATAAAGAAGGAGAGCGTACAACGGTGAAGTGCTGAAACCATGTTGCAGTATTAGTCGATTTAATAAACTTTCCCCGTTTTATTTTGATGATTCTTTGCAGTATTATTGATCAGCTGTCTTACCTTGTTCATATAAAACAAACCGCATGTCCCTACGATGCCTCCACGCTGAGATAATGAGCGGTCAAAATCTGGTATTTTTGCCGAATACCGACTCGAGATCAGTTTTACTGCGACTGTCTCTTGTTTTGTGGACTGTATGTTGCTTCCGGTCGCCGCTGTGTAACGCTGACTCAATACGTTATTACTACAGCGTTACTACATCTAGCGTAAGGGGCGGGTCATCACCATGGCGATAAATAACAAGACGTTTTTGTGGAGTAATGCCCGGCGCACACGTGAGTTATTTTACTCAAGTAAAATGACGCATGAGTCAAATTACTCGACGAAAATCCGCCGCACACGTGAGTAAAATGACGCATGAGTCAAATTACTCAACGAAAATCCGCCGCACACATGAGTAAAATGACTCGTGCATTATTTTACTTGAGTAAAATAACTCACGTGTGCGCTGGGCTTAATGGCTGCGTCAATGACTGGAAATGCGAGAAAAGATAGTAGAAGGAAAATACATTTCATTGTCAATGAATGACGGAAACACGCGAGGTTTCTCGAAGTTGTCGCCAGAACGAGAGACAGTTGCAGCCACTACGTATCTCGAGTCGTTTTTCTGCGAAAATACCAGATTTTCACCGCTCATTATCTCAGGTTAGAGGCATCGTAGGGACAAGCGGTTTGTGTCATATTAGCAAGCTAGGACAGCTGATCAATAATACCACAAAGAATCGTCAAAATAAAACGGGCAAAGTTTATAAATTCGACTAATACTGCAGCATAGTTTCAGCATTTCACCGTTGCACGCTCTCCTTCTTAATACGCTCTTGATATAATGTATTGCCTACAGATTTATATAATGTACAGTGATACAATTTGTAAAAAAAAAAGAAAGAAAAAAGAATGGAAAAAATCAATATAAATGTTTGAGTCCGCTCCTTTTTGGCGGGTCGGTCGGGTGAGGGCAAACAAACAATATTTTTATCATGGCCTAAACACGTATATGGATCAAAATGCACGTAGCGCAACGAACTATTACGTATCAAAGCAGCAGCTAAATTAGAGCCGTCCGACTGGAGGGAGAGCTGGGTGGCCTTGTGCGTGTGCATGTGGGACGTTGCGTGTGCGTGCGTGCGTGCTGAAACTGACGCCGTCTCCCTCTTTCTCTCTTCCGCAGGCCGCCGCCGGGCGAGGACGAGGGCAAGAGGCGTGAGGAGCGCAGGCCGCCGCCGCCGCCGCGCGACGAGGAGACCTGGAGGCAGGGCGGGCCCGCCGCGCCGACACCGCGGACAGAGGCCGCCCTGCACTCGCCAGCCGACGACCGGGGGCCCGCCGCAGTCCTCGCGACGAACACACAAGGGACGGGCCGGCGTGGCGCCGCCGGCCGCCCCCGCGACGACCGCTTCGGCCGGGACGACCGATTTGGAAACGACGATCGCTTCGGGCGGGACGACCGCGACGACCGGGCGGACACCTGGCGTCGCGGCGGCATGGCGCGCGACGTGCGGCTCGACGAGAGAGGCGGAGGCCCGCCCGTGACCGAGCGAGGCGGGTCGTCGTGGCGACGAGGCGGCGACGACAGGGCCCCGCCGCCGCAGCGAGATTTCGACGACGGGCCGCCGCGGGGGCGAGACGATCGCGGTCCTCCGATGGGAGACAGGGAAGGGTCGTCGTGGCGACGGGGCGGCGACGACAGGGCCCCTCCGCCGCGGGACTTCGAGGACAGGCAGCAGCGAGGGAGGGACGACAGGGGTCCCCCCATGGGAGACAGAGGAGGGTCGTCGTGGCGACGCGGCGGCGACGATAGAGGTCCCCCGTCCAGAGATTTCGACGACGGGCCGCAAAGGGGCAGGGACGACAGAGGCCCCCCGATGGGAGAGAGAGGAGGGTCGTCATGGCGACGCGGCGGCGACGACAGCGGTCCTTCTCCGCGGGACCGGGACATGGACGACGGCGCGCCGCCCCGCGGCAGGGAGGAGGAGAGCTGGAGGAGAGACGGACCGCCGAGGGAGAGAGACGGACCGCCGAAGGAGAGAGACGATAGAGGTAATTAATAATAATAATAATTAATTAATCGATCTAACGACGCGGCGACGGCGACTTCCCCTCCGCAGCCTCTCTGCTTTTTTATTTGTTTCTTTGTTGTTGTTGTTGTTGTTGTGGAGTTTGTTACGGTACCTCTCCGGGGGGCGTTTTGAGCTCGGCGCGCGTGTTGCGGTTCCTTTGTGTGCTGTTGTTGTTTTTAGGGAGTTTGTTTCCTCTAGAGCACGGTGCGCTTTTTATTATAATGTCCTTTATTTCCAGAAACACATGTATAATACATTTTACATTATAAGAACTAGAGCACTCGGAGAGCACAGTCCTCCGCCATGGCTGCTCAATTCTGTCACTGTGAAAATTTTTATTAATTAATTAATTGGATCCGGATCACCACCAAAACGTAATCAATTCTAAGTTACCCCATTTCTGACCTATCCTGAAAATGTTATTAATTAATTAATTAATTAATTGGATCGGGATCACCACCAAAATCTCATCAATTCTAAGTTAGGCCATTTCTGACCTATCCTGAAAATTTTATGACAATCCGTCTATAACTTTTCCAGTTAGGCTGTACACAAACCCACAAACCAACAAACACACGCCGAACAAACACACGCCAGTGAAAACATAACCTCCTGCCAACCCCTTGGCGGAGGTAAATATCCACAATACTGTGATGGTAGCATAGTTCAGTGAGGGCTGCTCAGCACCGTGGTGTGCTTGATTCGATTCGACTCTCGGTCTGATTGTGCGTCGTTTGGCGTCGCGTTTGCGTTTTTGCGCGTCGTTAAGTTCTCGCGTTTTTCGCACGTAGGTGGCCGCGACGACGCCTGGGGTCGGAGGGACGACCGCAGGATACCCGCGAGGGATATTCGGAAGCTGGAACCTGCCGGGGACAGAGGTAAGCGCGCGTGGCATCGTGCGGCTGTGGCCAGCCACGACTGAAAGGGGGAGGCGATTTTGGCCGTCCGCTTCCAGTCCTGACTGTACGGTCAGCTAGCCCACTAAGCAAGATTTCATCTGACATGTCATTAAGTTATGTTATTATTATTGTAGTATTGAGGATAACATTATAAATGCAATTATCTTATACGTAACTATCTCATATTATTAAGTCTATAGTGCACCGGTACGTTAGTGGAATCTTAATGTTATCCCACTGGCATTCTCCCAAGAGAGCATATCGGTTCGGATTCATCGTCACTGCTTCCGATCCCACAGACGGCTTGCTGCACTCTGGGAATAGTTTCATATTCGTCGATGACGACACTCGTAACAGTGACAACGCGCTCTTGCCGTCGAAGTAAATGGCGCAACCTCGAAATCTCGCGATTTTGATCCGTCGCAAGCTGCTAGCTAACACGTCGATCATTTTCAGTACCCCAGAAGATGGAGCCACCGAGGCCCGCTCCTGCCGACGGCGCCGAGGACGTGGACGATGGGTGGACGACCGTCAGCGGTCGCCGCTAGGTGGCGCTCCTTCGTCGTCGGCGAACCGGAGACGCACGCCGTTTTGCGGAACAAGCTTGGATTTTTGCGCGCGAATTCTGTAGTTTTTTCTGTTTAAATAATTGAACATCTCGGATGTTCAGTGGTCTGACATTGAGTTTTTGTTTCACCCGGCGTCATCATTGTCATCGATTGCACCTCAGCACGCACAACTCCTTCCCTCATTGCCTCCTTTCCCCTCCGTCCCTCCTTCCTTCCTTCATCTCTCACTGCCTCATCATCCCATGATCACATATATGATGAATTAATTAATGAACTGACACGTATCAAAAGTGTCTTAATTCTTAACTTTAAGTACGTGGCAAGCGGAAACGTGATTGGTCTGAAGGTGTCGGGGGCAGTGGACTGCAAAGTATCGCTGAAACTCTACTGAGTCAGCAACTTGCCAAGCTTGGATCCCTCTCTCGATTTTTTTCCACGGGTCCTCAGGACTAACCAAGGTTTTCCCTCCAAGCATCCTTGACCTTGTTATCATTTACCTCAGTTTCTGTGCCCTTGACTTTGACCTCGTTTTCCGTGCCCTTGACTTTGACCACGTTTTCTGTGCCCTTGAACTTGACCTCATTATCTTTGACCTTGTTCTCTCGGTGTCGTTCGCGAGATCAACCCAGTCGTTCTTCGACGGCCAATGGCGATGTCGACGGGCAATGGCGATGTCGACCCCAATGGCGATGTCGACGGCCAATGGCGATGTCGACGGCCAATGGCAATGTCGACGGCCAATGGCGATGTCGACGGCCAATGGCGATGTCGACGGTCAATGGCGATGTTAACGACCAATGGCGATCTCGACGGCCAATGGCGATGTTAGAGACGACCAACGGTGATGTCGACGGCCAATGGCGATGTTGACGGCCAATGGCGATCTCGACGGCCAATGGTGATGTTAGAGACGACCAACGGCGACGTTGACGGCCAATGGCGATGTTAGAGACGACCCCGCGTCGGCCGCCGCTGAGTTCGTGATGGCGTTTCCGATCATTCGATCAGAAAATAATGATGGACGTCAATCACGAGGTCGAGATCGGCGGCCGCGCGAAGTGGACGGATTGCTTCGCCGTGAGCGCGCCGGTAAACCCGGGCCGCTAACGAACGCACGACGAACGACTAGCGGAATGACATGCGATCGCGGCGGTCCAACTGAGAGTTACACAAGCCCCGCTACTAACCTTACCGTTACGAATGCTCTGCAATGCCTGCTGCGTAGCGCGATATTTCTTGCCGTCTGTAATAGCCCCTCCATCCCACCAAGGCAGGCGAGAAGAGAAGGTGTTGTATCGTGTTTGCCATAGTCCGGTCGTGTTGTGGAGCCGCGTGCATTGAATCTGTGTGCACGGCACGCAACATGTGGGTTTGTAATGTGATACGACGACACGGAACGTGTGGGTTTGTAATGTGATTCGACGACACGCAACGTGTGAGTTTGTAATGTTGTTCGACGACACGGAACGTGTGGGTTTGTAATGTGATACGACGACACGGAACGCGTGGGTTTGTAATGTGATACGACGACACGGAACGCGTGGGTTTGTAATGTGATTCGACGACATGGAACGTGTGGGTTTGTAATGTTTTTCGACGACATGGAACGTGTGGGTTTGTAATGTGATACGACGACATGGAACGTGTGGGTTTGTAATGTTGTTCGACGACACGGAACGCGTGGGTTTGTAATGTGATACGACGACACGGAACGTGTGGGTTTGTAATGTTGTTCGACGACATGGAACGTGTGGGTTTGTAATGTTATTCGACGACACGGAACGTGTGGGTTTGTAATGTGATACGACGTCTCTGTATTACGACACCGTAAAGGTCACGTCGAGGGGCCGGGTTAGATGAGACGAGCAATTCTACATTAACATGATGATATCAGGAGGTCGATAAGATAGATCTGTCTAATTGTCTCACTCATGATGATGTATGTATGACTCAGTATGCACAGGTTCATGGTATTAGGAAACAATGGGTATATACCGTGTGGCGTTATGTGGCCGATTGTGTTCTATTAAATTTTGCTGCCACTTGAAATCGGCTTAATATCCTGTTATTATTATACGAGTGGTGTTTTGTTCAGCTACCGTAAAACAACGCTGTCCAAATTGCACCTATATTCAATTACGTAATTCTGATGCAAAAAAAATTGGTCGCGCCTGCAGTCAGTATATTTGCTGCTAGTTTAGGAAAGTTTATTAATGGTGCAATTAAGAAGGATTTTTTTGGCAAATAATAATAAATAGGCTGATTCAGAGATGTGCTCTTGTTGAAGTTTTTTGTTTTACTTCGTTTCGTTGTATTTGGTGACCTATCCACCTGATTCAGAGATGTGCTCTTGTTGAAGTTTTTTGTTTTACTTCGTTTCGTTGTATTTGGTGACCTATCCACCTGATTCAGAGATGTGTTCTTGTTGAAGTTTTTTTGTTTTACTTCGTTTCGTTGTATTTGGTGACCTATCCAAACCTTACTATAATGAAAATACTTGGATCTACTCTCTGCCTCTCTATCTTTCTCTATTGCTCTCTCTCTCTCTCTCTCTCTCTCTCTCTCTCTCTCTCTCTCTCTCTCTCTCTCTCTCTC
>NW_014578267.1:45019-52738 GCF_000485595.1 Priapulus caudatus
GTTGAAGTTTTTTTGTTTTACTTCGTTTCGTTGTATTTGGTGACCTATCCACCTGATTCAGAGATGTGTTCTTGTTGAAGTTTTTTTGTTTTACTTCGTTTCGTTGTATTTGGTGACCTATCCAAACCTTATTATAATGAAAATACTTGGATCTACTCTCTGCCATCTCTATCTTTCTCTATTGCTCTATCTCTCTCTCTCTCTCTCTCTCTCTCTCTCTCGTTCTCCCCCTCACTCCCCTTCTCGTGCGCTTAATCTTAAAACTCTTATGTTATATGTTTAATATAAAAATTATTGATTTTGTTGGAAATATTCAAAAAAACAATTTTTAGTTAAATTATTTTCTATATAAATATATGTAATAGTTTATTACTATATTACATATTATTTACTCCATAATATGTCGATTCATGAAACATGATGAGCCATTGTCATTTAATGGCAATGCATCTAGTATTATAAGTGATCCAATATCAGATAAAATGTCGATAACACCACGTTACCCGCGTGTGGTTACGGCCAAAAAATTCCTTTTCACAACCGCTAGTCAGTCAGTGAATGAAGCTGCTATAAACCTCCTTAGTCTGTACGAAGATGGCAGCATGGGCTATCTCTTCACCCATCTCTCTTCTCTCGCGCTTTCTCTCTCTCTCTTGCAAGTACGCCTGGCAATCAATATTGTGTGTCCATCAAACCTGCATGTCGTTGACCCACATCCCTCTCTGCCCCCGAAAGCGTCGGAAATGACCGATTTCTCTCGACCCTGCGGACCTCTACCCACAAGTCTGTGCGCGCATAAAGAAGACCATTCACAAAACTTGGAGCTAAACTTTTGTGGAAAAATGCATCAACAGTCGCTGTTTTCTCGGTGCTTGGACCTCTGATTCGCGTAAGTATTACTTCAACGTGTCTCTTGGATGTTGCGAAACGTCATTCTTCCATGTTCGCCTGCGATAAGTCGCCGTATAAGGTTCGATTCGTGGCGCACTGGATAAGCAGCATCGTAGCCGCCACTGGCAGTGACGTCAGTCTGTGGACATCGTAGTCCATTGGCATTGTATATCGCCAGTTATTGTCTAAGGTAAACATCGTTTAAGTGTCGGTCCGTAAATGTTTTAGGTGCTAAATGGTCGCTTACATCGCGTTCTCTGGATCTATTCACAATTGTGTATTTCGCGGAAGATCAATGCGTGAATTGTACGGGCCTAAACTCGCAAGCAATAGAAATCTCGGTTGTAAAAATGCTCGTACAAGTAGAGCCTAGCCTAGCATAGAGGGTTGTTCGGTGACAATCTCATTGTTCTCCAAGCCTATTTAATTACATTGTAAACATATGTGAAGATAATTGTTATGATGAAGGATTATGAATGAATTTCAAGCGATTGGTTTAGATTAAAAGGTCACTGTAAGAACTCGTCTCTAGCACAGCATGAATAACAAATAATCAAATTATTTAAATACGTTTGCTTGCAAATAATTAAAATGTAATCGGTCTCCTCTGTCTGTTGTTGGATTGCGGATACTGTTCTAGGAGTAGGTTCTGTGTATAGACTATCTCCATGGCTTGACTCATGTGATCACTTAATTAGTTAACTGACAATTCTGAGTAGGTCAATATCTTTCGTATTTTTTGCCAAAAGAATAGCTGCCTTATCGGAACCATGTCAGTGTTTGATTCATGGAAGATTACATGTGATCATTAATCTAGATTAACATATAATTTCGATAGATCAGAATTTCCTCGCATAGCTTAATGTGGGTAAACTCAATAAAGGCTAAATTGCTTAGCCCAATATTGTCATTAACCTGTGTGAAGCGCTTCACCGTACTGTACAGACAGGCAGGTTCATAATTGATGTAAGATAGAGGTTAAACTCACCTAATATGCTCTCAAATATGTAGAGCACCCTTTTCATTTTGGCGCACTTGTAAATCTCTGTTGCCACTAGTGGTTATAAGCAAATCTGTCCGTACATGATAATAATAAAAAATGTTCATTTACATTTCACATGTAATATTATAGGGATATTAACAAATGCTTCTGCCATTTTTATTTGCGGCCATTTCAATTACCCTTGCTCTTAAAAATGTAGGCATCTACCACAGTTTATCACTCTAGTAGAGTGCGGTATAATACATTCATGTAGTATATGATTGCTGAATCAGCTGATCTGATTTTTATCACCCATGTTTCTAAGTGTCATGGAAATTACACTGGTTACCTAAATATATCTATGGTTACTAAGAGACTAATTGTAAATTTTTAATAGCTATCTTTCTAATAAATCAAAAAAATAATCTAAATAAATCTATCTAATCTATAAAATTTCCCATCTAGTTGCATGTAGTCTCGTGAGCAATATCTATGATTAAATGGGGTTGAAATTAAATTGCTGGCATATCGTTATGGACCGTGTCTAGTTTAATACAAGCTCAAACCAGCGACACCTTTTTAAAATAAATTAGTCAGTTATATCTATTTGTAAATTCATCATAGCAGGTATGTAAATTTTACTCCCAACCAGTGTTGTAATTGTCAGTGTATTGTTGGTAATGCACATCACTTAGCTAGTTGTTTTAGCTTATTATAGTAGTACTATAAGTACTACCGTATAATAGTTAGTATCATGAATTTTTGAAGATGGATCATCATTATTGTCGTCATCTTTGCGTACGAACTTACAGTAGCTAGGTAGGATTAGAGTACCTACATAAAGATCTTTATGTAGGTACTCTAGGTAGGATCAGCTAGGTATTAGATGTGTTGCTACGTTGGATTTCGACAATTTGGTGACATGCTATACCCTTGCCCAACTCGGTACTACCGTACATAAGGCCAAAACAAAATATATGTGTGGTTACCGTTACATGCCGAAAAAAAATAGGGTAGGTAGTCGGTAGGAAAAATTTTATTTTCGTTGAAATATTTTATATACGAAACCATGTCAATAGGGATTTGCGTGCTGTGCCTTTGATGCAGCGAACTGTCCGAATTTCATATATTTTTTTGAAAAAATTATTTATTTTTTTGACTTTAAAGAAATTGACATATAAAATGTTAGGGTCGCTGGAATAAAGTCGGCGAAACGTAACGACACGCTTGTCTGGATATTTTTGTTTTGGCTAATAGCTTGTAATCCATCCGATTTTTTAAGCTGAATTATTGTCGTCATCTTTTGATGTACACTATCGCGCATCTCTTCAACCCGTTGAATATCGGCGAGAAAGCTTCCCGATAACACGGTAGCCCGAAAACTAAAACCCGTTCCTGCAAAGGTTCGGGCCGAACGGGACCTGCGACTATGATCGAAAATTATGACGGCGAGCCCATGGGTACATGCGTTCTGTGGCAACAACCGGTGTAAGATTCTCTGCTCTTCAGAATGTGAATACTTGTTTTGCATGACGTTTGAACACCAGCCGACGCAGTACAGTAGCGTAGAGTTGGCATCACTGGCTTTGAACGTGCTACAGCCTCTTGTTAGTTTGGTAGGAAATTCCTGCCTGTCTGTCGGGACTCAAAACTTCGAAGGACCTGACTAAACTTGAGTCGAAGTAAACCCCTGCGGTGTCCAGCCGAATCACACGTCGATAGTCACAGTCGGCGGCCGCCAGTCTGCAACGAGAGAGGAATTCGGTACTCATAATCATGCATGTCCTACGGCTAGACTGTTGGACTTGCGGACTTCTTAGGCCAAAACAAAATATAGATGGGTTCGGTTTTCCCGCGACAATCCCTATTTATTCCCAGCGACCCTACATCATTTGTTATTGTCAATTTCTTTAAAGTCAAAAATAAAAAAATAAATAAAAAATAAAAAATATATGAATTTGGACAGTTTCCTGCTTCAAAAGGCACTCAACGCAACATCCTTCGGACATGGTTCGTAAATAAAATATTTCAGCAAAAAATAAATTTTTTCCCTACCTACCTTAGCCCTGGATTTTTTTCGCATGTACGGTACTCATACATAATTTTGTTTTGGCCTCTTGGGTACGTTGCTTCGAGCGAAATTATCGGCGAATGTTGAGACAGACAGCGGTTACGCGTTTAGATGTCAACCGCTCGCGACGGTATCCACTACACTTCGTCGGCGCGAATTTGTTACGTCTCTGACTAAGATGTTGGGGTACAGTGCAGCAGTCGCTTCCTCTTATAATCGGAATCCTTGCCTGTGTGAAAAACTGGTAGGTGTTGGGACCGTCTTAGCAAGTATGCCTTGTATTGACATCTTTGCTGGTGTGAAACTGTGTAGATGGTGAGATTCTAGCAGTAACACCTTGTATTGACATCCTTTACTCGTGTAAGACTGAGTAGGTGTGGGCCTACAAGCTGCTCTTGTATTGACATGTCCTTACTGTGTGGGAGCAGTAGGTAGTTGGGTTCTCTAGCATAATACCATTGTATTGACATCCTTACTGTTGTAGGACTTGAGTAGGATTGGGTCCTTACTAAGCTTGCCTTGTATGACATCCTTACTGTGATTAGGACTGACGGTGTGGGTCCCTAGCAAGCTCGCCCTTGTATTGGCATCCTTACTGTGTAGGAACGGATAAGGTGTGGGTTCTCTAGCAGTAACACCTTGTATTCGACACTCCTTACTGTGTGGGGACTGAAGTAGGTGTTGGGTTCTCTAGCAAGCTTGCTCTTGTATTGACATCCTTACTGGTAGGACTCGGAGTAGTGTGGGTTCTCTTAGCAAGCTTGCCCTTGTATTGACATCTTACGTGTGGGACATCGAGTAGGTGTGGGTTCCCTAGCAAGCTTGCCCCATTGTATTGGCATCCTTACTCGTGAAAGTGACGCGATGTAGGTGTGGTTCTCGTAGCAGTAATACTTGTACTTTGGCACATTTACTGTGTGGACTGCGGTTAGGTGTGGGTCCCTAAGCAAGCTTGCCTGTTGTATTGATATCTTACTGTGTAGTGACTGAGTAGGTGTGGGTCCCTTAGCAAGTCTGCCCTGTATTGACATTCTTCACTGGGTTAGACTGAGTAGGTGTGGTCTCTAAGCAGTAATACCATTGTTTGATATCCTACTGTGTAGGACTGAGTAGGTGTGGGTCCTCTTACAAAGCTTGCCTTGTATTGATATCTCTTACTGTGTAGGACTGAGTAGTGTTGGGTCTCCTTAGCAAGCTTGCCTCCTTATTGAACATTCTTACTGTGTGAGACTCGAGAGGTGTGGGACTGTAGCAGTAACACCTTGTATGAATCCTTACTGTGTGATGACTGAGTAGGTTGGTTCTCTAGCAGCTATACGCTGTGTTATTGACATCCTTACTGTGTAGGACTGATAGGTGTGGTCCCCTAGCAAGTTGTCGCCCTTGTATTGAACATCCTCCAAGCGAGTATTTGACAACGTCTCGTCCATGGATTACGTTGTCACCAGCAAGTAGTTGACAGCTCTCGTGAGTACGTTGTACGCAGCGTACGTAGCTCCTTCGGACGAAAGCTCTGCTTATTTGGCGCAGTAGCGATAGTCTCTCGTCGGCCGCGTCGCCAGCGTGCGCGGGCGGGCGGCGGGACTTCTAATGAAAGATCCGCTGTGGACAGTAAGTAGTAGAGTGACAATGTAGTACCCTCAGCTATGAAAGCAGCGGCGCCGAAGTGACTACCAGCATCACGCCGACCTTCTGACAGCGCAGTGCCCGCCTTTAATGGAATTTCTACTCGCCTCGCATCGCTACGTGAAGCAAAATGATGATCTAGTATCTGTGTACGTGTATATGCATGTATTTTTTTAATATAGTCTTGTACATGTTATGTAGTATGTTGTGTGTATATATATTATATGTCATCCTTTTATTCTGTAATGAGGGTGTAAACGTCTATTTTTTTGCGTTAAATTGCTGCGCTTTCATTTTCTATGCAAACTGTATTATAGATGATAATGTTTTGAAAAGTGGTTACACGATGGATACTGCGTCATAGCACTTTTGTTTATACTTGTAGCCACGACTTATAGTTGTGTGGTATAGGTCTAATTTTCAATTAATTTTTTTAATAATATTTCTTTCCTATTCCAAATATCATTATGTATATTCTATTAATTCGATACAATTGATGCTAAATGTATGCCATCTGGTACAACGGTCACTTTAATTTCTAATGTACCTACTGACAAAATGTTTGTTTATTCCGTATAAGGCTCAATGGTCGAAAAAGACATCAGTTCAGGAATGGAAGTCCAATGTCAAAGGTCAAGTGAGTATGAAAAGTAGATTTCCTTGTTTACTTATTGGTTGTCAGGTTTAGCGGGCGCGTGGAAAGTGTTTGTTGGTATGTCACTTTCGTACTACTGAAGGGGCATCCCGCGATTTCTTTTCTACTTATACCCAGTCCACAGCCAGGGCCCGATCTCTACTACGGCGCGACTACGGCTCTAAGAGCGTGGTCGAAAACGTGTAGCAACGCAGTGTGGACGCTATATTGGATGTACTGCGATCCGTTGATCGTGCCGCGTGCAGTCAGCAGAGCGTGGGAGCGGTGGCCAAACTTTGAAGCAATGTTCCAAAATAATCGTGGTGCGCGCGTGCGGAATACAACGCGCAGTGCGGGCGCGTATAGAGACTGGAAGGCGTAGTACCCACAGTAATCGAGCATAGTAGATACTTAATGTGTATCGCAAGCTTGTGTCGGGTGCGTGAAAATTGTCCGGCCCTGTTCTCAGCACGATGTCAATACTGTTTCACATACGTTTTAGTTTGGGGTGCTCCCTGGCCACCCACGTTCAGTGTCCACTATGGATAAGGCAACACTACTCCATGCCCATTTTCTGTAGAAGAACTCGAACTCGAATTGGCCATGCTCTCTGAACCACGCTCACACGCCTCTGGGCAAATTGTTTTTAGGACGAGGGCTCGGATGAGCGTAGCTGCTGGCTGTGACTGGGTCCCTAACATCGTAAGTGCATATTGCTGTGCTTGTGACTTCTGTTCCATAAATTAAAGAAAGTTCAAAACTTTTGGCTTTTTTTCTGCGTCTTTTTTTGAAATAAGCAAACAGCACTGTAGTTAGTGAATTCGGTGTTGTATTATAGATATCGAGGTGCTGACCAATTTTACAAGTAATAAACTGTTGCAATCAAATTCCATATCATGGTCTAATTACCTATCATCACTTCTTATTGCGCCAATCATCAGTCTTGGGCTTATACAGTGTGTGGCTTGGCGCAGCCACCAATTGTTTTTCATTTATGAGGAAAAGAATAACATTTTCCAAGTTTCGCATTCCATTCAAGGTCTTAACGTAATCTTTCCATCGTAAGATCCTGGAATACATTTTGCACTGATGTCAGCGCGCGCGGGGAAACTAAGCGGACCGAGAAACAAATTCTCTATTTAGAATAGTACATTCCCCGGCTGAGAGCGCGCGCGTCGTCAGTTTAATAGCATTTCATTGTGGCACGCCTCCTTATTACAGCATTAAAATTCGACGGCTTGCTTGTGCAGTGCGAGAACCGGAGTCTATGTCCCTTATGGTGTGTGCGCTATAAGTCATATATAATTATAGTCACACATGTCTATATATTATATGTCAAGAGCTCATAATTAGAGAAGAGTATGACACGTTTTTAACAAGGCGTTTTCGCATAGTTTTCAACTTGTAAATATTCTTACAAATGTGAATAAATATACTTCCCAACTTTATTACATTATGTTCGTCATATGATTTCTCTTATTATCAACGACATCCACCAATTACGTGAAAAATCGT
>NW_014578267.1:52748-53530 GCF_000485595.1 Priapulus caudatus
TTCAGCAAATAATAAAATGTTGTCCCTACCTACCTACCCTATTTTTTTCGGCATGTAACGGTAACCATACATATATTTTGTTTTGGCCTTACTTGGTAGCGGGTCTTCGAGCGAAATTATCGCGAATGTGAGACAGACAGCGTTACGCGTTAGATGTCAACCCTGCGACGGTAATACTACCTTCGTTCTGGCGAAATTTGTTACTGTCCTCGACTGAGATGTTGGGGTACAGTGCCAGCAGTCGCTCCTTTATATCGGAATCCTTGCTGTGTGAAACTGGGTAGGTGTGGGACCTCTAGCAGTAACGCCCTTGTATTGACATCTTTGCTGTGTGAAACTGGGTAGATGTGAGATCTCTAGCAGTAATACCCTTGTATTGACATCCTTACCGTGTGGGACTGAGTAGGTGTGGGTCCCCTAGCAAGCTTGCCATTGTATTGACATCCTTACTGTGTGGGACTGAGTAGGTGTGGGTTCTCTAGCAGTAACACCCTTGTATTGACATCCTTACTGTGTAGGACTGAGTAGGTGTGGGTCCCCTAGCAAGCTTGCCCTTGTATTGACATCCTTACTGTGTAGGACTGAGTAGGTGTGGGTTCCCTAGCAAGCTTGCCCTTGTATTGGCATCCTTACTGTGTAGGACCGAGTAGGTGTGGGTTCTCTAGCAGTAACACCCTTGTATTGACATCCTTACTGTGTGGGACTGAGTAGGTGTGGGTTCCCTAGCAAGCTTGCCCTTGTATTGACATCCTTACTGTGTAGGACTGAGTAGGTGTGGGTTC
>NW_014578267.1:53540-57349 GCF_000485595.1 Priapulus caudatus
ATATATTTTTTTAAATATTATTTATTTTTTGACTTTAATTAGAAAATTGACAATAAAATGTTTAGGGTCGCTGGGAATAAATAGGGTCGGTCGGGAAACCGTAACCACACCTATATTTTGTTTTGGCCTAATAGTTGGTATCATGAATTTTTTAAGCTGAATTATTGTCGTCATCTTGTGTACAAACTTATCCACTTTCCCAACCCGGTTGAATATCGGCGAGAAAGCTTCCCGATACACGGTAGCCGAAACTATAAACCCGTTCCGAAACAGGTTCGGGCGAACGGACGCGCGAATGATCGAAAATTATGACGGCGAGCCCATGGGTACATGCGTTCTGTGGCAGAACCGCGTGTAAGATTCTCTCTCTTCAGAATGGAAGACTGTTTTGCTGACGTTTAACAGCCGGACGCAGTACAGTAGCGTAGGTTGCCATCCCTGGCTTGAACGTGTACAGTTTGGTAGTTTGGTAGGAAAATCTCGCGTCTGTGGGACCTCAAAACTTTGAAGGGACGCTGACTAAACTTTGAGTCGAAGTGAAACCCCTGCGGCGTGAGCCGAATCACACGTCGATTCACGGACGGCGGCCGCCAGTCTTGCAACTGAGAGCGGATATTCGGACTCATATCATGCGTCCTACGCTAGACTGTTGGGAGTTGCGGACTTCTTAGGCCAAAACAAAATATAGGTGTGGTTACGGTTTCCCGACCATCCCTATTTATTCCCAGCGACCCTAAACATTTTATTGTCAATTTTCTTTAAAGTCAAAAAATAAAAAAATAAAAAATATGAATTGGACAGTTCCATCCTTCGGACATGGTTCGTAAATAAAATATTTCAGCAAAAAATAAAATGTTTTCCCTACCTACCTAGTACCTACCCTATTTTTTTCGGCATGTAACGGTAACCACACATATATTTTGTTTTGGCCTTACTTGGTAGCGGGTCTTCGAGCAAAATTATCGCGAATGTGAGACAGACGGCGTTACGCGTTAGATGTCAACCCTGCGACGGTACTACTACCTTCGTTCCGGCGAAATTTGTTACTGTCCTCGACTGAGATGTTGGGGTACAGTGCCAGCAGTCGCTCCTTTATATCGGAATCCTTGCTGTGTGAAACTGGGTAGATGTGAGATCTCTAGCAGTAACACCCTTGTATTGACATCCTTACTGTGTGAGACTGAGTAGGTGTGGGTCCCCTAGCAAGCTTGCCCTTGTATTGACATCCTTACTGTGTGGGACTGAGTAGGTGTGGGACCGCTAGCAGTAATACCCTTGTATTGACATCCTTACTGTGTAGGACTGAGTAGGTGTGGGTCCCCTAGCAAGCTTGCCCTTGTATTGACATCCTTACTGTGTGGGACTGAGTAAGTGTGAGATCTCTAGCAGTACCACCCTCATATTGACATCCTTACTGTGTGGGACTGAGTAAGTGTGGGTCCCCTAGCAAGCTTGCCCTTGTAGTATTGACATCCTTACTGTGTGGGACTGAGTAGGTGTGGGTCCCCTAGCAAGCTTGCCTTTGTATTGACATCCGTACTGTGTAGGACTGAGTAGGTCTCTAGCAGTACCACCCTCATATTGATATATCCTAGCTGTGTGAGACCGAGTAGATGACACATCTGAAGCGTCGGAGTCGGCGATAGTCATTGCGGTATCGAAACCCGCGCAGCAACTTACCACCGTAGTAGACCGAGTAGTTGACAGCTCTCCATGGGTACGTTGTCACCAGCGAGTAGTTGACAGCTCTCCATGAGTACGTTGTCACCAGCAAGTAGTTGACAGCTCTCCGTGAGTACGTTGTCACCAACGACTAGCTCCCTTCGGACGAAAGCTCTGCTGTATTTGGCGCAGTTACGCGATAGCTCTCTCGCTCACGCGCGCGCGCGGGGCGGGCGGCCGCGGACTTCTAATGAAAGATCCGCTGTGCGACAGTAAGTAGAGAGCTGACCTGTAGTAGCCCTCAGCTAATGAAAGCAGCGCGCGAGTGACACCAAGCAGACGCCGGACCTCTGACAGCGCAGTGCCGCCTTTTAATGGAATTTCTACTCGCTCGCTCACTCGCTACGTGGAAGCCAAAATGAGTTGATCTATATCTGTGTATGTGTATACATGTATATATGTATATGTACATGTATGTAGATGTGTGTATATATATTATATGCATCCTTTATTCTGTATAGGGTGTAAACGTTATTTTTTTGCCTTAAATTTGTGCGCTTTCATTTCTATGCAAACTGTATTTATAGATGACGATGTTTTGAAAGGGTTACACGATTGGATACTGCGTCATAACTTTTGTTTATACTTGTAGACGACTTATTGTGTGGTATCGGCTAATTTTCAATTAATTTTTTTAATAATATTTCTTTCCTATTCCAAAATATCATTATGTATATTATTAATATCGATACAATGATGCTAAAGTAATGCCATCTGGTATCAAACGTCACTTTATTTCTAAATGTACCTACTGACAAAATGGTTTGTTTATTCCGTGATATAGGCTCAATGGTCAAAAAGACATCAGTTCGAAAATGGAAGTCAAATGTCAAAGGTCAGTGAGATGAAAAGTAGATTTCTTGTTTTTTTATTGGGTTGTCATGGTTCTAGCGGGCGCGGTGGAAAGCTGTTTGGTTTGGTCTGTCACTTTCGTAACATCACTGAGAGGGGCATGCGATTTCTTTTCTACTAACATGCGTGTGCAATTGCTGTGCTGTGACCTTTTTCCATAAATTAAGAAAAGTTCAAAACTTTTGCTTTTTTTTCGCTCTTTTTTTGAAATAAGCAAAAGCATGTTATTTAGTGAATTCGGTGTGTGTATTATAATATCTGAGGTGCTACAATTTTACAGTAATAATGTTGCAATCAAATTCCAATCATGGTCTAATTACTCTATCATACTTCTTATTGCGCGATCATCGTCTTGGGATTATACGTGTGTGGCTTGCGCAGCCACCATTTTTTTCATTTTAGAGGAAAAGTCTAAATTTCCAGTTTCACATTCATTCAAGGTCCTAACATAATCTTTCCATCGGCTAAGAATTCTGAAATACATTTTGCACTGATGTCGCGCGCGCGGGGAAAACTAGCGACCGAGAAAAAAATAATTCTAATTTAGAATTCCCACGGCTGGAGCGCGCGCCGTCGTCAGTTTAATGCATTTCATTGTGGCAGCCGTTCTTATTACAGCATTAAAATTCCGACGGCTTGCTTGGTGCAGGCCAGAACCGGAGTCCTATGTCTTATGTGTGTGTGCTATATGCATATATATATTATATACACACACATGTATATATATCAAGAGCTCATAATAGAGAAGGGTATGACACCGTTGTAACAGCGTTTTGCATAGTTTTCAACTTGTAAATATTCTATTAATATGTGAATAAATATATTCCAACTTTACCTTGTTTTCGTCTATGATTCTCCTTTATTATCATACGACACCACCAATTTACCTGAAAATCGTATGTGTTCTTCAAAAAAGTTCTTTGAATACGACATGGTTTCACACAGTTTTCCCAAATGTTCGCATGTATTCAACGCAAGTTTATTATCGGATTAGTGTTCTATTGTCTATGACGGAACGCTGGGGGCTGTTGGGGATATTAGGCATCGAATTGTATTCAGCGTGCTAGAAATAAATGTCTGCTCACGGCGAGCTAGCAGCTGATTTTAGCTGTGTTGCCATCGTGTTCCTGATGATAAGGAAGCGAAACAAGTGCTGTTACTGAGCTTGCCTAACATCCCCAACAGCCTCCAGCGTCCCGTAGTTACAACCTGGTGCTGCCGCTGCATATCAACAT
>NW_014578267.1:57677-58505 GCF_000485595.1 Priapulus caudatus
GTGTACCTGCACACGCGCGCACACACGCACGCACGCACGTACGTGTACGTGCACACACACGGACGCACGCACGCACGTGTACCTGCACACGCGCGCACACACGCATGTACGCACGCACGTGTACTTGCACACGCACGAACGCACGCTCGCGCGCACGTGTACGTGCACACACACATACACGACGCGATGCGCTGCCATCGACATGAGTCGCTTGGCTCGATAAGTAGATTTGGCGACACGACGGTCTAGGGTCGCGCGCCGTGACCCGGGGAATCCATCTCTCACTCCGGCGGTGACCGTCACTCCGACCCTCGCGCAATTACGCGCCGAGAGAGGGTTATCGGGGTGCACTTGTTTTTCAGGAAATCGCGCGCCGCGCTGCTCGCTTGTCGTCGAGATCGGTGCGCTGCGAGGAGCGTCGCCGTCACTTGTCGTCTGCCCTCGCCCGGCGATGCTCTTTCTCCTCCTTTTCTTCCTCCTCCTCTTCCTTATATTCTTCTTCCTCCTATTCTTCCTCCTCTTCTATCTCTTCCTCTTACTCCTCCTCCCTCCTCCTCCTCCTCCTCTTCTTCCTCCTTCCCCTCTTCCTCTTCCTCCTCCTCTTCCTTTCCCTCCTCCAACTCCTCAATCTTCTTATCCTCGTTTTCCTCATTTTCCTCCGTTACTTCACGTTACTTTATTTTTTATGAAACTAGGCTGCCAAATGATGTTAGTTCTATTATGTAGTATCGCTATATGTCATATGTATCATGAATTGTTAAACGTATCGATATGTGACAGGTTCCTTGACAGGACCCTATACTGGTTCCTATGAAAGGGTCCTGTGAC
>NW_014578267.1:61999-63369 GCF_000485595.1 Priapulus caudatus
ACACACACATGCACACACACGCTCATACACAGTAGCTGATCCGAACTGGATAGAGAATAGAAGGCGGTGGTGGTGGTGGCGGGAGAGGTTCACAGACCTGCATACATGTGTGCTTGTTGATGTATGACATTGATTACACTGTACGTACGTACATGGGGGAGAGTGCGTGTTATGTGCGAGCTCGAGTTTGTGCGTCTCTTGCTCATATATATTATATATGTATATATAAAGATTTAAGGAGCTATTGTGTGATGTTAATGTGTACTAAAATTGCTTAAAGTGCAGCACACGCTCAAATATTCTCTGCATGTATTTCGTCATATCCAGCTACTACTAACCCCCATTAGCATCGAGTTTCGCCCACGGCAAAATGTCACTCGCTATATTGCTACTTAGTCACCTCCACCAAGCGCACGCACACACACCACCACCACCACCACCCCCACCAGTAGCATGTGTAGCAGGAGCAGTAGCAGCAGCAGATCTAGAAGCACTACCACCACCAAAAGCACGAAGGCACGCACGCAAGCACACACACCGCACCACCACCAGCAGCAGCAGCAGCACCACCACCACCACCACCACCACCACCACCACCACCACCACCACAACCACCACCAGCAGCAGCAGCAACCGCAGCAGCAGCAACCGCAGCAGCAGCAGTGTCAGAATCAGTGTCAGTAGCCGTAGCAGTAGCAGCAGCAGTAGTAGCAACAGTAGCGACAGCACCAGCACCACCACCAGCAGTAGCGACAACAGAAGCAGCAGCGGCGACAGCTGTATCAATCTCTGCTCATTAGTTTCGGTTCCGTTACAAAGGTCAGCCAGCCATTGACAGCATCACGCTGCACTGCGAGCGATAGCGATAGAGCTTCACGAATCTAGCAGCCTCCGCTTCTACACCGGCCTCTGCTTACTGCGTCACTGCCGCGCATGCTTGTCATCCTGTGCGTATGACAGCCCCACAACCCCTACTACCCTTTCCTCTGACTCCTGTTATTTTTCCCCATCTCATTCCCTCTTTGCTACTGTCATTTTCGCCACCCCCATTCTCTCCTTTGCCTTTGATTATCTCTCCCTTCCATCCCGCCTTCATTGTTTCTTCTATCTTTCCCTTCCTGTACTCCATCCTTGTTCCTGCCATCTTTCCTGACTCCTTCTTCTTGTTCCTGCCATCTTCCCTACCTCCTACTTCTTGTTCCTGCCATCTTCCCTACCTCCTACTTCTTGTTCCTGCCATCTTCCCTACCTCCTACTTCTTGTTCCTGTCATCTTCCCCTACCTTTCCTTGTTCATGTTAGCTTCACCCTCCTACGTCCTCCCTGTCCCTGTCGTGTTTTATTCCCGTATTTTTCGCATCCTAGCTGAGT
>NW_014578267.1:64870-66180 GCF_000485595.1 Priapulus caudatus
ATATGTCATGTGTATCATGAATTGTTAAACGTATCGATATGTGACAGGTTCCTTGACAGGACCCTATACTGGTTCCTATGAAAGGGTCCTATGACCGGGTCCTATGACAGGGTCCTATGACAGGGTCCTATGACAGGGTCCTATGAAAGGGTCCTATGTTGGTCCTATGACCGGGTTCTATGAAAGAGTCTTATGACTAGGTCCTATGAAAGGGTCCTATGACAGGGTCCTATGTTGGTCCTATGTTGGTCCTATGACTGGGACCTATGTTGGTCCTATGACTGGGTCCTATATTGGTCCTATGACCGGGTCCTATGAAAGGGTTTTATGGCAGGGTCCTATGACTGGGTCCTACGACTGGGTCCTATGTTGGTCCTATGTTGGTCCTATGACTGGGTCCTATGTTGGTCCTATGACAGGGTCCTATGTTGGTCCTATGACTGGGTCCTATGTTGGTCCTATGACAGGGTCCTATGTTGGTCCTATGAAAGGGTTCTATGACCGGGTCCTATGAAAGGGTTCTATGACCGGGTCCTATGAAAGGGTCCTATGACAGGGTCCTATGACAGGGTCCTATGACCGGGTCCTATGAAAGGGTCCTATGACCGGTTCCTATGAAAGGGCCTTATGACCGGGTCCTATAACAGGGTCCTATGTTGGTTCTATGACTGGGTCCTATGTTGGTCCTATGACTGGGTCCTATGTTGGTCCTATGACTGGGTCCTATGTTGGTCCTATGACTGGGTCCTATGACAGGGTCCTATGTTGGTCCTATGACAGGTCGCTGGCTATGAAAGGTTAAAGGGTGCTATGAGGGGTCCTATGCAGACCCCATCGATTGTGCAGTGCAGGGTTATGTCGTATCAGATCTAGCCATCCACCTTTCTCCCCCCTGTGTTTCCCTCGTGTGAGGTGTCACTAGTTACGTCGAGATTAACCGCGTTGATACATCTACAAGTAGCAGTATCAATAATAATCTTACTATAAATTGGGGATTTTCTGTGTGTGTGTCCGGCTATACGTTTCCGCACCGCTCAACGGATCCTCTCCAAACTTGGTCGGAACATTCTACAGATCATGACATGTTGCATGGGGAATTTTTTTTTCACAGTCATTTTTTTCACATTCCACGTTCAAAAACATTAAAATAGTGGGAAATTTTTGCACCCAGCGCGGGGCTCTAATGAAAACAAACCGCGCCACCTATCGGACCTTATATGAGTTAATATATTGTTTTAACACTTTTAATAAAAAAGTTTTTTTTTATAGAAATAAATATAAACATACACGGCAGTGGCAACGGGCAGTGT
>NW_014578267.1:70577-73973 GCF_000485595.1 Priapulus caudatus
ACGCACACACACGCACACGCACACGCGCACGCACGCGCACGCGCGCACACTGACGCACACGCGCACGCACGCGCACACGCGCGCGCACACGCGCACACGCACGACGCACGCACACGCACACACACACACACACACACACACACACACACATACACACACACACACGCGCGCGCGCGGAAGTGCGGGCATCAGAGGGGAGGGGGAGCCCGCTAACACTTTGGGCCTCGTGTTCGCTGTCGTTTGCGAAGCGGATATTTAGCGAGATAAACGCGCAGATGGGAACGGCATTGATGTTTGTCTGTAAACGGAGATGGACTTCGCGTCAACCCCCCCCCCTCGGGGGAAGCGCGTGATATACGCATTCGTCTGAGTTATCGCAGCGGCGCTCAACCGTCAAGATCAAACGGAAAATACATAAAAGCAAGTATAGTTAATCCGCCGACAGATGGCGGCACACGCGCGTTGTAACATAAACATTCGATTCCGGATCGCCGCTTAAACATGAAACGTAATCAGCGTGGGGAAGAAGGCGAATAAAAAATATTCTGCGAAGCTTGGCAAATGATTCGTTTTCGTAGATATTTCCTACCGATTCGCGGTCGAAATAAAATCGCTCGGAACACATGAGTTGATCGGAGATCATAGAAAAGGCCGCAAGACATGCGGATTAGATGTGCCTATCGTGCATCTTTCTGGAATATATATATATATATATACGTAATGAATTTATAACTATGCGTTATGAGTTAATCTGAGGGGCGCGAGTCACATTGCTCTTTCTCTCTCTCTCNCCACGCGAACGTATATACGTGCCGTTGTTGATTTATTTCATCTATAGGCGTGAAAAATTCCAGCGCACATTAGCTGAGCAACTGAAGAAATACGGCGGGCGGCTTGTTCATGAGATGGCGGCGTGTGTGCGTGTGTGCGTGTGTGCGTGTGTGTGTGCGTGCGTGCGTGCGTGCGTGCGTGCGTGCGTGCGTACGTACGTATACATACACACGGCTTATCTCACGAGAGTGTGACTAAATGAAATCAACCCACGCGAACGTATACGTGCCGTTGTTGATTTATTTCATCTATAGGCGTGAAAAATTCCAGCGCACATTAGCTGAGCAACTGAAGAAATACGGCGGGCGGCTTGTTCATGAGATGGCGATATTCAAAGCCACGCGCGCACGCTAGTGTGACGGGGAAAAATTCATTGAGGAAATGAAAGGATATTTGCTCAAATCGCGCGTGATGTGGGGCATTCTGGTTCGCATGGTTTGCGATAGATTTAGATTTGTAATAATCAGGTTCGCGTCTTCGTAACAGATTTCACAACGACGCACTCTGCTGTAAGTAAATTATAAAGAAATCAAAAATTTCATGAAATCAGAGAATGAAAATGTGCATATATGTATAATATATAGATATAAGATGTAACGCTGCGACGCTTTCTGATGTAGGGTTTGTGAATTGTCTTGGGCAGATGTCTATATATATACTCGCTGATATCTGATGAATATTCTTGCAAAATCAAGACTAGTATATGTTTTATAGTGGATAAACACAGACGGTTTGGATGGCGAAAGTTGGTCGACCATGCCGTGTGAGTAGTCAGGCATAAGATGAAGGCGTTGCATTTTGTAAGTTGAGATATAATTAAAAACATAATTAATTGTCCGTATAACCCAGAAGCGACATTTTCGTCAACGCAAGGTGACGAATAAACGTGTTTCGTGAAGACAAAATGATAACTGCATCATCATCATCGCAGCTTGTTGACAGGAGGGGGGGTATCAGTTGATGATGAAGCCATGTGACTGTGAGTTATCGTTATATAGGGCTATCGATCTCTGGACGAGGTTATAGGGCGACGCTCTGTAGGGCAGGTCACAGCTGTGTGGATATGACGAGATGAGAAACCAGGGGAAGAAAGTGCAAGCTCAGGTTACAGCAAATACGCACACACGCACACACACACACGCGCACGCATGCACGCACACACACGCACACACACACGCGCGCGCATGCACACACGCACACACACGCGCGCGCGCATGCACGCACCCACACACGCACACGCGCGCGCATGCACGCACACACACACACACACACACACACACGCACACACCACACACACACACACACACACACACACACACACACACACCATGTCGCGGCGGCGACGGCGGTTATAACTAAGCGCTTACGAACATGCGATGGCGTGGGCCGAATTACGCGCAGCAAGGCCTCTGTCGCTCTAACACTGTCTGTGCTAAGTCCGCAGCCAGGCCTCGTACGCTGTCTGTGTAGGCACGCCAACGCAGCATTCTTCGCGTCGTATACGATTGTGTTTTGATATTGAAATTCGCACCGCGCGGGCCATCGGCAGATCTCTTTACGGACTTACATCCGCAGTCGACGATCCATGTACATACGCGTGCTCGAGGCACGATAACGAAGGAACATATCCTGCATGTCGCGTGCATGAGGAGCACTCTGCCGGCTCTACGCGCAATTCTGCGAAGCGCAAACGGAAAAAAATAAATGTCGAAAGAACGTGACCGCCGTGCAGAACGAGAAACGCAACGAGCGCCAACAACATTTGTAGCGCATGCTGCCTCCTCTGTCGGTGATTGTATAAATGAGTTTAAGATGTGACGTTTGCGGTTGTTTTTTTTTCGCTTATCTGATCGCATGTAAAAAAGCAACATCATTCTTTACGCCGCGGTTTTTTTGCGCGGCTCTTTAATTTTCAATGGTTAAACCGATGCTTGATTATCAAACGGATTCCGAGTAAACTCGATTTGCTAACCCTCGTCAGATATTATCCCGTAACCTAATTATTTTTCGACGGCGGAATTAGCGATTTTTTCAGATAGAGAAAATGTCCGCCGTCGTTTGTGATGATGACGATTGGCGTTAAGGGCAGGTGACGATGACGATAACGGAGCTGGCGATTAAGGGCAGGTGACGATGACGATAACGATGGCGATTAAGGGCAGGTGACGATGACGATACGATGGCGATTAAGGGCAGGGGACGATGACGATGACGATGGCGACACAGCGATTAGGCGCGGGTGACGATGACGATGACGATGGACGCGCACGTGATTTTTTACGAGTTGGACGGCACGATGCCCTGTACTGGCGATGCTGACACGCTAGAAGAACGCGGCCAGTCTCTTACTACCAGGCGCGTCAGTCTATTGATGCCAGCGGTCAGTCTCTTACTACCAGCGGCCAGTCTCTTATCACCAGCGGCCCAGTCTCTTACTACCAGCGGTCAGTGCTCCTTTACTACCAGCGGCTCCAGTCATCTTACTACCAGCGGTCAGTCTCTTACTACCAGCGGTCAGTCTCTTACTTACCAGCGGTCAGTCTCTTACTACAGCGCGTCAGTCTC
>NW_014578267.1:73998-82209 GCF_000485595.1 Priapulus caudatus
CACCATATCACACACACACACACACACACACACACAACAATATATATACATATATATAGGAAAGTTGAATGCCCGTAAATATTGCCCTAAGCTCGTGTATTGTATCTGATATATATGTATCTGATGATATAGTATAACTACTATTATACTATAATATATATATATATATATATATATATATATATATTTCTGCTACGTGATTTATTTCGTGTTAGGCGATGATGGTTATCGCGTGGTTTGGTGTCTTGCCTACATATTATTACGCCGCGATTCTTAGTCACGCAACCTTCCGCTGCACACATACCACGTTAATTGCCACGTTATCGAGACGCAGACAGGCACTAGTCGCGATTACGAGATGCCTCACACAACGAAATGGAGCTTCTCCCCGTGTTTCACGCGGTGTTCGCGTACTCCGCTGATGTGTAACTGTCGTGTTTGGTCATCGAGACATGTCGGATGTTGATGGCCGGCGAGGGGGCGAACGAATAGCTCGCGAGGATGCGCCATATGAGTATTTGTATAATCGTGAACGCTAATTTAGAGGCAGGTACCAGGGCGCGTGTCGTCTTACAGACACACGTGCGAGGGCCTTGAAGAAAGGCCATGAATGGCAAACATGGTTAATATTGGACGGACGGACGGACGGACGGGGACGGAACGACGACGGACGGACGGACGGCGCGGACGGACGGAGCGGGACGGGAGGCGGACGGACGGACGGGGACGACGCCGTACGGGGACGGGCTGCACGGGCTGACGGACGGACCGGTATGGATAGATAGGACTTTTTAGATACAGGATATATAGACACTCCGCCGCTGCTTTTTTTTTTTTTTTCGTCCACTTTAAGACGACAAGGAGTTATTAACTTTTAAAAAGTCAATACGAAATCTAGCATGCCAGCGTATATGTCTGAGCAATTTCAACTCATTTTTACAACAGTCTTGTGTCTTCACGATACACTTATTCTAAAATAGAATTTACGTCTTTTTCCATCTGCAGACATTATTAATTGTCACGTTTTAGATCGTAATAGTATTTATAATTACGTGTTTTCTTTATTATTCGTTTGTTCGTTTCTTCTTCGTCTCTTGGAATATTTTCGTTAAAATTTTGTTATCTTTTATGTTGCTTGAACAGAGCTCTACATCATTGATGGTAGCCTGTAACTTCGTTGTTATGTGATAGTAATGTAATTTCGTAAGCTCGTACTCCGCGAGTCCGAACCATTAACAGATTATTTGCATGCTACGCTTACACATATGGTCGTGCAGTATTATGGAGGCCCCGTGTCACTGACATAAATGCTTCATGGACATTTATAAGTCTAAAATAAGACATAGCTTCAGTGAGTGGCGCTCTCTCTTACTACCAGCGGTCAGTCTCTTACTACCAGCGGTCAGTCTCTTACTACCAGCGGTCAGTCTCTTACTACCAGCGGTCAGTCTCTTACTACCAGCGGTCAGTCTCTTTCTACCAGCGGTCAGTCTATTAATGCCAGCGGTCAGTCTCTTACTACCAGTGGTCAGTCTCTTTCTACCAGCGGTCAGTCTATTAATGCCAGCGGTCAGTCTATTAATGCCAGCGGTCAGTCTATGAATGCCAGCGGTCAGTCTATTAATGCCAGCGGTCAGTCTCTTACTACCAGCAGTCAGTCTCTTACTACCAGCGGTCAGTCTCTTACTACCAGCGGTCAGTCTCTTACTACCAGCGGTCAGTCTATTAATGCCAGCGGTCAGTCTATGAATGCCAGCGGTCAGTCTATCTACCAGCGGTCAGTCTATGAATGCCAGCGGTCAGTATATCTGCCAGCGGTCAGTCTCTTACTACCAGCGGTCAGTCTATTAATGCCAGCGGTCAGTCTATGAATGCCAGCGGTCAGTCTATCTGCCAGCGGTCAGTCTCTTACTACCAGCGGTCAGTCTCTTTCTACCAGCGGTCAGTCTATGAATGCCAGCGGTCAGTCTATCTGCCAGCGGTCAGTCTCTTTCTACCAGCGGTCAGTCTATTAATGCCAGCGGTCAGTCTATTAATGCCAGCGGTCAGTATATTAGTGCCAGCGGTCAGTCTATCTGCCAGCGGTCAGTCTATTGATGCCAGCGGTCAGTTTATCTACCAGCGGTCAGTCTATGAATGCCAGCGGTCAGTCTAACTGCCAGCAGTCAGTCTATTGATGCCAGCGGTCAGTCTATCTGCCAGCGGTCAGTCCGGCCGAATTCACATATTGCGCCGGTATAGAGATAAAGCAGTTAGACATTCCTTGTCCTTTCCCGTCGGAATGTTGTTGTTTATGACAACGGAGCGCGAGCGTCTGATGTGATTAACGGAGCGCGCATCCACCCGCGACGAATACGAATTCATAGCCGAACGCGGAGCGACATCCGACGCGCATGCCCACGAGCTTGCCCGCTTCACACGTCTCTGCCCGCGTCTGCCGTCAAATCACCGCCCACTCCATGAATGGCCGCGCACTGAATGTTGTGATTTGGAATTCTCGCCAGTTCGCTGATTTTTTCTCGCGCGGCGCGGAAAGCGTAATGAGCTAGTTGGGCAAGTTTATCGATATTATAACTCGATTATCTTCGAATTCGTCGGGATTATTGGCGGCCGACTACAGGTGTAGGCACGGCTTACGTTTGCGAGAAGGTCGAGACCGAGAATGGATATATATATATATATATATATGTATCACGGCGACTGTAGCAGCCGTACACTACTGCTACCTTTATGTAGCTGCGAAGGAACTGTGTGAGGGTGGGGCGTGTGTGTGTATGTGTGTGTAGTGGGGGGGTGTAGTGTGGTGGGGGCGTGGTGGTGTGTGGCGGGGGGCCTGTGTGTGTGACGGGGAGGGGCGTGTGTGTGTGGCGGGGGGGGCGTGTGTGTGTGTGCGTGTGTGCGTGTGTGCGTGTGCCTGCGTGCGTGCGTGCGTGCGTTGCGTGCGTGCGTGCGTGTATATGTGTGTTTCCGTGTGTTGTGCGCGCGGCGCGCGTGAGTGTGCGCGTGTGTGTACATGTGTGTGTTGTGTTTGTGTGTGTGCGTACGTGCGTGCGCGCGCGTGTATATACGAGCACAGATTATCACTTTATTATCATGTATTGTACAGCACATATTAGTTTAATCCAGAGAGACATGATACAAAATTGCGTGGCACAGCTTTGCTGTTGATCCTGAGTGGCGTGTGAGCGCTGCGCGTGGATAAGACGTGCAGTTCCGCGGGATATGCGCACGCGACCGCGGGGATGTTCAAGTATTGAAGCGCTGTCCGCAGTGGAGTACGTGCGCCAAATTCGAGGCCCGGCGCACGTCTCCACAGCTGGTCAGCGGAATGGTCTGTCGTTTAGAAGATAACAACTGAAGACTTTGTTCTAAATAAGAACTATCGGCGGCTAAATAAAGCAATATACAGACCTTTGAATTTCTTGACTATCAGTCAAAGGGCTTGTTGGGGGTCCATTATGCAGAGCCTCCAATTGAAATGCCCCATTAAATTGCCAAGTGGAATTGTGTTTTTCGGAACCCCAAAGAAAATGTCTTCCTCCTTACGTGCACCCCCTCCCTGATCAATCACCATTCAGGCGTAACAATAGCAGAGATGAAATTGTGTTGAGTTTGTGGCTCTTGACGCACGTGCATTGACGTACAAGCTGTTGAAAGCAAGGGCACTTAATAACAAATAACTATTCAGCGCAATTTTTCACATGATCGACCGCCTGTGTGCAAAATAGGTGAACGTATGTGAAACATATACGGTTAGTACTTACTGTGACATATCCGTGACTAACTGACACCACTAAATTGGTAAATGTTCCATGCACTTAAGAAATGCTGAGAAATTACGAGGTTATCATCGCAGAACTCCGAAACCGTACGTCACAAAGCTATATGTAAAACAAACACGCGTGTTCGTGAGGTGCCTGCCTCCGATATCTATTTCGAGGCCCGCTAAGCCAAGCATAAAGCGCGCGGGCAAGACGCCCACACACAGCTACGTTCATTGGCTAAAACAATCGAGTAGCGCGGTTAGGGATTTTCGGGATTATTTAATTTGAAGAAAAACTTCGAATGAAAATGCCGAAAAGTTCCCACTTCGATGCGAAATGCATCGGCCGGGCATTTCATATTTACGCAAAAGTAAACAGGCTGTCGCGAAAGACAGTCGGTACAGTAACTGTCACGTCGGTGACGCCCCATTCATGTCCATTAACGAAGAAGGCGGCGCTTATTATGATTACGGAGATGCGCAAATGCAACAGAAGGACGTAGCGCGTACCTAAACAGCGTGTTATTTTCGTATTTGTGGCAAACTCTATCGTAGGAAACCGTCATCTAACATAGCAGAATCCCTAGTTCCTGAGATAGGCGATTTTGGTGTCCAAATGGTCCCCATATTTAAAAATATAAAAGACTGGTGCGGCGTAGGCTGTGATTGGAAGACACAAAGTGTCAATCCTCGGTGCGCCTCGGCATCATGGCCGCATCACGTCAAGCGTCCGTTATGCGAAACAACATGAATAGTTAATATTATCCTCACAGTCAACCTTGATCCCAGTGATCGCATTATGAATAAATATATAAATATTCATGTATATATATATATATATATATTATATTATATATATATATATATATATATATAAATATTATATAATATAAATATAGTTCGTATATATCATATAATATATAAATATATATACGAATATATATATACGGAAATGATTATGACGGTGTTGAAATCAGCACTATATTCAACCTAGAATAGACTTTGCAAACCATCCTCATGGAAAATTCTCAATAGACGATCTATCTTCTGGTCGATACATATGTAGCATAATTATGTAGCGATGTTTATCGCTGTATGTGCGGCGTGGATGCGGTTGGCCGAGGGATATGGGGATGGGGGCTACTCACCTGAGTTTACATTCACGACAAATGATAAGCAGTGATACGTGTCTAATAGTAACGTTATTATATCGACGTCGAGTTCTCTCCTAATTAGTTTCAGCTGATCGGAAGTTAATTCATGAACGGAATATCAATCGTGCGTGATGGCCGAGATTCATGAGATGACGATGATGATGGCAATTATGACGCGCCTGCTACTGATAATGGTAGCGTCATAATAAAATAATAATAATCAACAAATAGTATAATTATCAAATAATAATAATACAATAATAATTTATTATTATTATTACCGTTGATGACAATGACAATGGTGACTTCAACTTTCGCTATAGCACTGTACTGATAGTTGGTTATAACCGAAGACCAAAGGTTTTCAAAGCTTTTGATAATTCAATGCATTTTCTTCATTTCCCTATAGCGACACAGGAAGCGCTTTCTCTACTTCTTAGCACGTCTAATAGCGGCGACTGCGCCTTCTGGCGCGCATGCGCAGATGCACGCATCGCCGAATCGAGATAATTACGTAGGAAGATCTCTCGTGATCGCGGTCAGAGTGGCTTCCTTTGGTGCATTTCCCGTCGGATGTAGGCCCCCGCGCTCGTCGGCCGCGCCAAATTCCATCTATTTCATTTGTGCAGTTCATTAATGACAACTTTAATAATTGCCTTCCTCTCCCTCCTCCCCTCCTCCGCATCTCTGCATCTCCGCATCTCCGCCCGCGTGTTCTGACGGCGGCTGCGCGCAGACAAGCGTCTGCCGCCGCGGCCTCACCGGGTAAGGCGGCAAGAGTCTCTCTCCCTACACAGCGCCTCGACAATCTCTTCTCATCGCGGGAGGTCTCTCATTAACGCACGCGTGCTTCTTCTTGTTCGTTTGCAGCGTGTGAGTGAGCGTGCGTGCACGCGCGCGCGCTCCGTGGATCGTGACCGTGTCATCGAGTGTGTCCGCGGCGCGACACGGCGTGACAGGTACGAGTGACAGTGATGAGCCGTGACACTCAACTGGACATTTGCAGATGACCCGCAGTAAACAGGTGACAATGTCGGAAAATCTGCAGGTGACACGCCGCGAGCTGTGGCAATATCAATGGACGTTTGTGATATCTACTGACAGCCAGTGACAGCCTGTGACAGCCTGTGAAAGCCAGTGACAGTCGGTGACAGCCTGTGACAGTTAGTGGCAGTTAGTGACAGTTTGCGACAATCATTGGTCGCCTACAATCGGTCGACCGTGAGCGACGAGTGAATCCGAGAACTAAACTAGAAAAACTGCACAGAAATAACAACAAAAAACACAACAAGGCAAACAACACAACAACAACAACAACACAGCAGCAGCAGTAGCAGTAGCAGAGCAGCAGAGCAGCAGCAGCAGCAGCAGCACCACCATCCCCACCACCACCACCACCAGCAGGCAGCAGCAGCAGCAGCAGCAGCAGCAGCAGCAGCAGCCAGCAAAGCACCAACATCACCACCACCACACCAGCAGCAGCAGCAGCAGCAGCAGCAGCAGCACCACGGCTGTCGTCATGGAAGCGTCGGACGTCGGAAACGCGACGCGTAATGACAGCACCGACGTCTGCGCGCCCGGTTACTGTGGTGGCAGCAGAAATGCGTGTCCGAGGAAGACTAACGTGACGCGAGATCGAGGACTATGCGTTTCCGAACACCTACGAGTGGTTTCGTACGCTCTCTACGCTCTCGTGTTCGTCGTCGGTCTCGTCGGCAACTTTCTCGTCTGCCTGGCCGTGTTTCGCAACCCGCACATGCAGACCGTCACCAACATCTTCATTGTGAACCTGGCGATTCGCCGACTTCATGTGATTCTCATCTGCTTGCCTCCGACGCTGATCTGGACACATGGGAAACGTGGTTTTCGGCCTACACGCTTTGTAAACTGATCGTCTATCTACAGGTGAGCCGATTCCTAATATAGCTTATTGAGTGTGTGTGTGTGGTGTGGTGTGTGTGTGTTGTGTGTGTGTGTGTGTGTGTGTGTGGTGTGGTGTGTGTGTGGGGGGGGGGTGGATCATGGTGTGTGGGGGGGGGGTGCATGCATGTTGTGTGTGTGGGGGGGGGGAGGCAATGCATGTGTGTGTGTGGGGGGGGGGTGCATGCATGTGTGTGTGTGTGGGGGGGGGTGCATGCATGTGTGTGTGGGGGGGGGTGGCATGCATGTGTTGTGTGTGGCGGGTGCATGCATGTGTGTGTGTGTGTGTGTGGTGTGTGTGTGTGTGTGTGTGTGTGGTGTGTCGTGTGCGTTGTGTGTGTTTGCGTCTGCGTGCGCGGCGCGTGTGTGTGTGTGTGTGTGTGCGCGCGCGTGTGTTTGTCTGCTGCGGCGTGTGCGTGTGCGTGTGGCTGTGTGCGTGTTGCGTGTGTGCGTGTGCGCGTGCCGCGTGCGCGTGCGCGTGTGCGTGTGTGTGTGTGAGTGCGTGCGTGCGTGCCGTGCGTGTGTGCGTGTGTGCGCGCGCGTGTGTTTGTCTGTGCGTGTGGTGTGCGTGTGCAGCGAGCGTGCGTGCGTGTCGACAGGAGTTGTTACAGCATATTATCCACGTTTTGTAAAATTCTTATTCGTTTGCGAGTTTTTTATTCGACTTTCGTTGCTAACAATGCAGTACTATTTTAGCTGACCAGAATTTTCTTCCGTTAGCAGTTGTCGTATTCTACAATTTTCTTTTTATATAAATCCGCTCAAAATTGTCACGGCATTTGGTTACTGTCGAAACCAACATGAAAAATGAAGAAAAAAAATCCACGACGAGTAACTGAACTATTCTTCGCGCGCGCGTTGTGTGTGTGTGTGTCAGCAGAAGGCGCATGCGCAGACTCGTTTGCAATTTCCCAGAAGCTGTACTGCAGTCATGAATCTATCGTGACATCGTGCTTCCTACTTTCCTATATATTATAATATATACATATATATAATATCGTTTTCTCAGTTTCTTTCGCCGCTGCTAATTTTCGCTTGGCGGGTGACAACGACGTTACATGTAGACGTGCCATTCGTCACTTTCCATGCGAGCGTGTTTAATAAATTTATGTATCCGTGCTCCCACACGTAAATAATTCCAATTCTAATCCATAATGTACAGCGTAATTGCTTAAATCCATGTCGGTACATACATGCGGGTGCGAATTGTAAAATATAGGCGTAGGCACGCGTAGGTGTGGTTGTTTACAAGCGTTGTAACGTCACTGAGTGGGCGCTGGTCGCGTGACTGAGTCAAAATCTTAATACTCCCAAGGAAAGGATGCGCAAGATTGCCTATTACTTACTAAACAAAAAAGTACAATAAAACCTGCA
>NW_014578267.1:82234-91702 GCF_000485595.1 Priapulus caudatus
TTCTCTCTCTCTCTCTCTCTCTTCTTCTCTCTCTCTCTCTCTCTCTCTCTCTTCTCTCTCTTCTCTCTCTCTCTCTCTCTCTCTCTCTCTCTCTCTCTCTTTTTCTCTCTCTCTCTCTCTCCCTCTGTATATATATATATATATCTATAACGTTGTTGTTGTTGTTGTTGTTGTTTCTGTAGGCCAATCATCATCATGCTACAACTCGAGCGCGGCTGGAGAGTCCGTGATACTAGCGCGACGTAAGGCGGCAAAAATGCTCATCGTCGTCGTCATCATGTTCGGCGTCTGCTATCTGCCCGTACATTTGCTCAATTTCCTCAGGTAGGTGATCTATTCCTCCCTATACCCTATAGCTAACACCAAGAGCGTATTAAGTATGAGCGTATTAAGCATTATAATATAGTATACGTAATATAGTTATATAGTAATAAGCGTATCTCATATATCTACCTGCTACCTGCCCGTACATTTGCTCAATTTTCTCAGGTAGGTGATCTATCTCCCCGTAGCTAACATATAGCAACGTGCTATCTGTATATTTGCTCAATTTCCTCAGGTAAGTGATCTATACCACCTATACCCTATAACTAACATCAAGAGCGTATTAAGTATGAGCGTATTAAGCATTATAATATAGTAATAATAGTAATATAGTAATAAGCGTATTAAGCGAGAGCGTATTCTAGGCATATCTATAATACG
The DNA here is from genome assembly GCF_000485595.1 of Priapulus caudatus. Taxonomy (NCBI): domain Eukaryota; kingdom Metazoa; phylum Priapulida; class Priapulimorpha; order Priapulimorphida; family Priapulidae; genus Priapulus; species Priapulus caudatus. The sequence continues at coordinate 82,940 of NW_014578267.1, forward strand.
CTCTAGCTAATATAATCTATCTGCTAACTGCCCGTACATTTGCTCAATTTCCTCAGGTAGGTGATCCAGCCCCCCTATGGCTAAGATATACTAGCCTGCCACCTGTCAATTTGCTCAATTCATTTAGTTAGGTAACATTACTAAACACTTATACTAATACCATCCTGTTACCTATTTAAAATTTCTGAATATTTTCGTGTCTTCTCAATATATATGCTTAATGTGGCATTACAAACACATCCTGTCATATATTGTAGAGTTAAGAGCATACGCGAATTTAGAACGCAGACTGTAAGACATCTAATAAAGGAATTGAATAAATTATATATAAATCTAAATATGTATATATGTATATATATATATATATATATATATATATATATATATATATGCGGATGTGAGACGCATACCAAGCGCATTATGTAGATGAACATCAAGCGTGATAGTCAGACGCAACCGCTCGTTATGCTAACACACCACAACGAAGTGTCGGACGCACCCCTACAGCGTTATGTGAACGAGCAGCCGTTCTAGTCAAGCGCGTTATGTAACCACTGTACGGAGGTATGTCGCAACGCACCGCGCGTTAATGCTATTCACACAGCGTTGACCGCACCGAGAGCGCGTTATCGTAACACAAGCTACACGCCGTGTGACGCACACCCCGCTCGTTATGTAAAGAGAGCCACAGGTGTGAACGCATCACGGCGAGTATCCTACAGACGGACTACCCACAGGCGTGTGAGTACAACGTTAGTCTTAAACCCACACAGGTACGGCTAGTACACCAAGCTTACCATCTGTAGCGGAACCAACAGATACCCACACGCGGCCATCGTTAATGTAACAGAACACCCACAAAGCGTCTGACGACTCGCTTATATAAGCACAACAGGTATGAGGCACGCGGACGCGCCAGTTATGTACGGTACACAAGCAAGGTGTGACGGCAACTCGATTGATGCTACACACAGCTGTCAAAGGTGCTGTACGCATAACACACCGCCTTACCAGGCTTACACTCGGTAGCGTACGCCGCCGCTCGTTAATGTAACACCACCAGGATGTGACGACTCGTGATCATAAACAGGCACAGGGTGGACGGCAACAGCTACCGCACCGCGCGTTATGTAACACCCGGCACGGCACAGGCATGTACGCAACGCGGCGTTAGTGGTACAAACGAGAAAAGGTGTGAACGCAATGCGCGCGCTTAGCCCTCTCGAGCGCACACCAGGTGTGACGCACCGCGCGTATTAGTGTAACAACAGCAGGCTTGTGACGCCAGTCCGTGCAGCGCTTATGGTTAAGACTCGATACTTCCAACGTGTAGAACGGACCACCACCGCGTGCTGCCAGCTCTAAGTGTCTAACATCACAACTCGGATACGGCCAGGCTCAGTCTCGTTCATGTAACACACAGGTGTGACGCACCGCTGTTATGTAAACACACAGGTGTGACGCACCGCTCGTTATCAAGATTAAAGCAAGCAAGGTGTGAGCGCAGAACCAGCTACCAAACCCGCGCCTCATGTTAACACCCGCATCAGGCTGACTGCGCGCCCCGGCATAAAGACCCTGTACTGACTCGCCACACACCACATGCTTAAAAGAATACAAACTGTATCCGGCTCACCAGACCTTAATTCAACACACAGGTGTGACCAGCCGGCCGTTATCTAACACCACATGGTGTGGACGCACACGTTATCTAAGCTAACACAAGCTACACCTAGAGCAATGCTCGACCGCCACCCACGCTCGTTACTGATAACACCACATGTGTGACGCCCCTCGTTATGTAACACCAGCGTATCGACGCACCCCGCCTGCGTTCACATAGTAAACCCCACCAGTCGCATGACGCCCACACAACAGCGCCGTTATCGTAACACACAGGTGTGAACGCACGCGCGCGCGTGCATGCCAACGACCGCAGCGGACTACCGGCTGTACTCAGGTAGATCGGCGCACAGCACCTTATTGTAACAACCCCAGCGAGGGCTTGTATCACAGCACTGTACGCGGTCACGCGACAGCTACCCCCGCGCAGTCTATGTAGAGAGCGACACACACACACGGTCGTGACCGGGCACGCGCGCGTTATGTACTAACCACCCAGGTGTGAAACGCACGGGCTCGCAGTTATGGTATATACACACACAGGTGTGACGCGCGTTAAATTACAAACAAGCACTTACAGGCTTTACAGCTGTTGAGCGTAGGCCAGCACTGCGACAGCTACGCAGCTGGGCAGGTGTGATCGCACGCGGTCGCTTAGTCGTAACAGCAGCCAGGGCTGGTGACGCACACGCGCGTTATGTAACACACAGGTGTGAAGCGCTACGCCTGTACTATAACACCACGTTATGTCATCACACCACATGTAGCAGGCTTTGAGCTGAGACCTGATAAGCGGCTAACCACAGCTACCACCGCGCCGCGCGGCTACCCGGATCGTCTTTCTAACACCACAATAGTGATAAGGCAATCTGTCAGCCGGGACAACAGCGGCTACCCACCAGCACCGGCGGCCCACCGCTGTACGCCTGCGTTACTGCATAACACCAGGTCTAGAACGCAGCCGCGCTTATGTAAACACCTACAGCGTGTTGACGCAGCGCGCGTTATGTAGAACACACAGGTGTGAACGACACACGCTTAGCAGGCTGTACGCTATAGTGTTGATGACAGCACTACACAGTGTGTGAACGCACGTTAATGTAACAAACAGGTAGTGACAGGCACACACCGCGCTGAGCGCCGCGTTATATCTATGCGGTGAACACACAGGTGTGGGACGGGCACCGCGTCTTACCTGATAAAGACAGGTGTAGACGCACCGAAGCTACGTATTATGTAAGCTACAAACAAGCATTGCGAACCACCGAGCCCGTCGTATTGTACACACATACAGCATCTTGTGAATCACCGTGGGAGGTCATTATAAACACACAAGGTCGTGACGAGCCAAACAGGCATACACCACCCAGCTCGTTATTAACCACACCAGGTGTAGACGCGCGTTATACTAGCACAGAGAGGCATGTGACGCCTGTTTTTCATCAGAGACAGCCGGCTCACCGCTATGTATACATAACAACACACACGCACGCTGATCACCGCAGGCTTAAACTAGACAGCCCGGTTATTACTGAATAACAGATACCTACGCCCACTCCCAGGTGTGAGGCCAACACCGCGGAGTGTGAGAGTGGTAGCGACCGGACCCTACGCTGTACTTTACACACGCTAAAGCAGGCTTGTAACACCTGCTGGACAGCTTGATATGCATAACACACCAGGTTGCTGAACGACCGACGCAGCGTTAATGTAACAACGAGCAGCTACTGCACGCACCGAGCGCCGCGTTATGTAACACACAGCTCAGTGACGCCCGCTCCGTTACTGCTAGGACCACCCTACCGCTTGTATTACGACAGTGCACGCACCAGCTCGATCGCTATAGACTAACATGAGGAGCGAGGTGAGCGAGCGCCGTGTGAGTGTGGGAGCGAGCGAGCGCAGGCTGTTACAGACGCTCACGTGACTCGTTCAGGGTAACACTAACAAGGTCCGTGACGCGCGTTTATGTAACACAACAGGTGTGACGTCATCCGAGCCTTAGCGTTAACCTGTAAGCACACAGGTGTGACGCCGCGTCTCAATTAACACCACAGGTGTGACGCATCGTCCGCGCGTGTATGGTAACAGCACAGGTGTGACGCACCGCGCGTGTATGTAACGATCACGAGGTGTGACGCACCGCGCGTTATGTAATCACACAGGTGTGACGCACGTTACTGTAACACACAGGTGTGACGCAGCCGCGCGTTTAATGTAAGCACACAGGTGTGACGCACCGACGCGTTGATTAACACAATTCAGGTGTGACGCAATGCCGCGCGTTATGTAACACACAGGTGTGACGCACGGCGGCGGCGTTATTGTAACACACAGGTGTTGACGCGCGTTAGGTGTAACACACAGGTGTGACGCACCGTCGTATATAACACACAGGGTGTGACGCACCCGGTCGTTATGTAACACACAGGTGGACGCACCCGCGCGTTATGTAACCGGCACCTCCAATGTCAGACCCGGACCTCCCCCACTCCCCAACTGCACAAGGCTGTACGCACCGCGGCGTTAATGTAACACACCAGGTCTGACGCCGCGCGTTATGTAACACCACAGGTTCGACCGCCGCACAATCGCGTATAGGTAACACATCAGGTGTGCCAACGCACACGCTTGCGTATATGCTAACACACAGGTGTGACCACCGTCTCGTTATGTAAACACAGGTGTGACCACCGCGCGTTATGTAACACACAGGTGTGACGCGCGTTAGTAACACACGAGGTGTGACGCACCGCGCGTTAAAATGGTAACACAACACTCGCACCGGCACCGGCGGCGTGTATGTAACAGCACAGTGTGGACGCACCCAGCGTATGTACGACACAGGCTGTGATCGGCATCACCGCGCGTTATGTAACACAACACAACAGGTTACGCACGCGGCGTTATGTACAAACTTAGGTTGAGGCGCGTTATCTAAACACAACAGGTTGACGCACTCGCCGCGTTATTAAAACAGGTTGACCGCGTTATGTAACACACAGGTGTGAGCACCCGCATTATAACACACAGGTTGCCGCAACCGCGCATTATTGTACACACAAGCGCAGGTGTGACCGCACGCGGCGTTTAGTAGACACACAGGGTGTGACGCGCGTTATGTAACCCACAGGTGTGACGCACCGCGCGTTATGTAAGCGACACAGGTAGTGACGCTCGTTATGTACCACACAGGTATCGACAACCCGACCTCAACGTTTGTCCACAGGTGTGACGCTCCCCGTCTATGTACACATTAAACAAGCAGGTGTGATCGCACCGCGCGTTTTATGTAAACACACAGGTGTGACGCCGTTATTTAACACACAGGTATTACGCGCGTTATGTAACACATCAGGTGTGACGCGCGTTATTGTTTTAACAGCACAGCGTGTCGACGCATCGAGCCGCGTATGTAATCACACAGGTGTGACGCGCGTATGTAACCACACAGGATTGTGAACGCACCGCGCATTATTAAACACAGGTGTGACGCACGGCGCCATTATGTAACAAACAGTGTGACGCACCGCGCGTTATGTAACACACACAGGCTGTGACCTTCGGCGTTATGTAACATCACAGGTATGAGCGCGTTATGTAAACACACAGGTGTGACGCGCGTTATGAACACACGAGTTGTGACGCCATCGCGCGTTAGTAACAGACAGGTGTGACGGCGCGTTATGTAACACATGCGAGGTCAGGTGTGACGCACCGCTGCATTATTAACAACAGGTTTCGACGCACGCGCCATCTTATGTAAGACACAGGTGTGACGCACCGGGCGCGTTATGTAACACACAAGGTTGTGACGCGACCGCGCTCGTATTCTAGACATAGGATGTTATGTAACACACAGGTGTGACCGGACCGCGTTATGTAACAGCACAGGTGTGACGCAACCGCGCTTATGTCACACACCAGGTGTGACGCTTCGTTATGTAACACAGCAGGTGTGACGCCCAACGCGCGCTTATGTAAACACAGTGTGACGCATCGCGCGTTATGTAACACACAGGTGTGGATCGCGCGTTATGTAAGCACAGGTGTGACGCACCGCGGCGTTATGTAACACACAGGTGTGACGCACCGCTCGTTATGTAAACAGGTGTGACGCGCGCGTTATGTAACCACAGTTTGTGACGCACCGCGCGTATTAACACACAGGTGGGTGACGCACCGCCTCGTTATTTAACACACAGGTGTGACGCGCGTTATGTAACACACAGGGTGACGGCACCGCTCGTTATGTAACACACAGTGTGACGCACGCGCGCGTTAATGTAAGCACACAGGTGTGACGCGCGTATGTTACACAGCAGGTGTGACGCACCGCTCGTTATGTAAACAGCACAAAGGTGTGACGCAGCCGCTCGTTAATGTAACAACACGAGGTGTGACGCACCGCTCAGTATGTAACACACAAGGTGTGACGCGCGTTATGTACACACAGGTGTGACGCACGCGCTCGTTATGTAAGACACAGGTGTGACGCACGCGCGCGTTTTTGTAACACACAGGTTGACGCACCGCTCGTTATGTCACAGCACAGTGTGACCACCGCTCGTTATGTAACACAGCGTGTGACGCACCGCCGTAGTAAACAGACAGGTGTGAGCGCGTTAGTAACACACGCAGGGTGTCGACGCACCGCTACCAGTTATGTAACATCACAGGTGTGACCGCACCCGCTCGTTATGTAACTACACCAGGTGTGACGCACCGCATCGTATGTAAACACACAGGTGTGAACGCCGCGTTATGTAAGCACACAGGTGCTGACGCACCGCTCGTTATGTAACACACGGTGTGACGCACCGCGCGTTGATGTAACACACAGTTGACGCACCTGCTCGTATGTAAGCTACAACCAGGTGTGACGCAGTGCACACGCTCGTTATGTAACACACAGGTGTGACCGCACCGCGCGTTTACTGTAACACACAGGTGTGACGGCAACCGCGCGTTATGTAACACACAGGTGTGACGCACCGATCTTATGTAACACACATGGTGGTGACGGCTCGTTTAATGTAAACACGCGGCGTTTTCTGGTGTGAGAAGGGGGGGGGGGTCGGTGGATGGGCGGGGCTGGGTACTGTGGGCGATAAAGTGGGACCAGGGTGTCGACGCACACGCGTGTTTATGTAACACACAGGTGTGACGCACGGAGGGTAATAGTGGGGGGCGCAGCAGGCCGATTTCTGCCGGGTGGACGTTGTGACTAGCATCGGTGTCAGGGGAAGTCATGAGTCGGATTCTCTGCGGGAGCCGTGGGGAAGAGAGGGGGGTCAGCGCGGCATTTGTAACACAACAGGTGTGACGCACCGCGCGTTATCGTAACACACAGGTGATGAGCGCGCGTGATATGTAACACCCCAGGTGTGACGCACCGCTCTTAGTTGAACACACAGGTGTGACGCACCGCGCGTTATGTAACACACAGGTGTGACGCAACGGTAAACCCGCGCGTTATGTAACACGACAGGTTGTTGACGCGTCGTTAATGTAACACACAGGTGTGACGCAGCCGCTTTTCCGTTATGTAAACACACAGGTGTTTACGCGCGTTATGTAACACACAGGGTGTGACGCACCGCGCGTTATGTAAGCACACAGGTGTGAACGCGCGTTATGTAACATCAGGTGTGACCATCACTCGTTTTGTAATCACACAGGTGTGACGCACCGGCCGCGTTATGTAACCACAGGTTGTGAACGCGGCGTTATGTAACACACGCAGGTGTGACGCGCGTTTATGTAACACACAGGTGTGACGCACCGCATCGTTATGTAACACACAGGGTGACGCACCGCGCGCTTATGTAACACACAGAGTGTGACGGCACCGCGCGTTATGTAGACACAGCAGGTGTGACGCACCGCTCGTTATGTAAACACACAGGTGTGACGCACGCGCGCCTTTATGTAAACCACAGTATGACGCAACCGGCGTTTATGTAACAACACAGGTGTGACGCACCGCTGTCGTTATGTAACAGTCCAGGTGTGAACGCACCGCTCGTTATGTAACACACAGTGACGGCACCGCGAGTTATTAACAGCAACAGGTATTACGCAGCGTTTATGATAACACACAGGTTGTGACGCACCGCGGTATATGTAAACACAAGGTGTGACGCCACGGCTCTTATGTAACAACACAGGTATGACAACGCACCGCGCGTTATGTAACACCACAGTGGTGATCCCGCTTATGTAACACACAGGTGTACCTGCGTTATGTAATCACACGGTTATGAGCACCGCTCGTTAGTACGACACAGGTGTGACGCGCGTTATATAACACACAGGTTGACGCACGCGCTCGTTAATGTAACACACAGTGTGACGAGCCCCGCTCTGTTTATGTAACACAGCAGGTTGACGCACGCTCGCGTTAATGTAAAACACAGGTGTGAACGCGCGTTATGTAACACACGAGGTGTGACGCACCGCTCGTTATGTCACCACACAGGTGTGACACTCGCGGCGTTATGTAACAGCCACAGGTGTGACGCAGCGCGCTCGTTATGTAACAGCACAGGTGTGGACGCACCGCGCGTTATGTAACATCACAGTGTGACGCACCGCTTCGTTACTGTAACACACATGTGTACGCACGTGCGCTCGTTATGTAACACACAGTTGCCGCGGTTATGTAACACACAGGTGTGGGCGACATGCAGACAGCACTCGCAATCGCAACCGGTTGAGTGCGTGAGCGGCGAGTGGGCGACGCGAGGCAGACCACTTACCAACTCATGGAAGTTTGTAAATGAGGGATTGAAGTGACAGATTGAAGTAAGCAGAGCAGTGCGAAGACGAGATGAATGGCGATCAGGGCAGGATGGTTCCTTCAAGTATTCCAGCACTCCGTTTGTCTGGCGAAATACCGTGTCAAACTAAGAGACACGGTGATGCATTCGCCATCTTTTTTTAGCGCTGGATGGTTAGTAATGTTCATCGCTTGCTGACGCTCATTTGCTAGCGCCTGCTTAGTCATTAGTAAATGAATGCTGAGTGTTTTACGCTAGTAGTGCGCTGGCAGCTGCCGCTGGGCAGAATGCATTTAGCCGTATCCCATGAGATTGAACGCAAAAATTGTGCACCAGTATGCAATCGAAGTCACGTTTA
>NW_014578268.1:0-9490 GCF_000485595.1 Priapulus caudatus
GAATTTAAAAATGGGCCGCCGCTCATTTCTGCTAAAAATAGCTAGTATCTCGGTTAATAAGTCTGTCGGTACAGCTTGGAAGAAGTTGACTGACAGACGTAATTTGGGTTACTATTTCATACAGACAAGCGTGATGCAATGGGTGACTCCAAGGGTATTTTTCGGGCCGCCATCTTGAGATGTCAAAATGGCTGCCGTCAGTTCTTTAAAAAATATGCTATATCATCGGTTACATTAATCTTCGTACGAGAGCGTGGTGAAATTGACTGACAGAGTTAATTTGGGGGTTAACTATTTCATACAACAACGTGATGCATGTGATCCAAGCGGCGTTTTCGGCCCACCATCTGATTCAAACATGGCCTGCTCCGGTCATTTCCTTAAAAATAGCTATATCTCGTTAATAATCTTCGTACAGACTTGAAAAATTGACTGACAACGTAATTGGGATTACTTTTCATACAACAGACGTGAATGCATGTGATCAAGCGGCGTTTGCGCGCACCATTTCTTGAATTCAAACATGGCCGCCACGTCATTTCTAAAAAACTAGCTGATATTCTCGCGTTAATAATCCTTCATACAGACTTTGAAAATTCAACTGACAGACGCGTAATTTGGTTACTATTTTATACAACAACGTGATGCCATGTGATCCAATGGGGATATTCAAAAATGGCCGCCCATAAAAATTACAAACTTAGCAATATTTCCGTTACGGAAAATATAGAGACTGTGGAAAATTGCCGACTGGCGCCAGGTCTCAATACCCCATCCGGCCAAGTCGCACGGTGCGTATCCAACACGCGTTGCGAAACGATCGAAAAACACCTTATATCGTTAGTTCTAAACACGCGATTTTCAAAGATCGTTGCCGTTTTTCAAGTTAAATCGCGATATCTGTGTACGTCGCAGGTTTCAACATCTCACCATCGCGCCGCGAGCACGCACGCCACGCACATAACAGGGATAGCTATAGCCACGCGAGAACGCACGCACGCACATCAACAGATAGGCTATATTACGCGCACGAGCACGCACGCACCCATAACAGAAGCTATTATACGCGCGGAGCACGCACGCACATAACAGGTACCTAATACAGTCCGCGCCGAAGCACGCACCACGATACAGTACTATACGCCCGCGAGAACCACGCATTGCCACACATTCGATAGCACGATTAGCTCATATACGGCTGCTTCGAGTCATCGCACCACAGTACAGTGTACCTATTAGTGACCTGCAGCTGCAGAGATACGCACGCATACAATATAGACAGGATAGCATACGCCCGCGAGCACTGCTCCGCACTATAACAGGACCTACGGACGCCCGGCGCAGAGCGCCACGTCGCCCGGAGCCAATAGACAGGATATGCATATATTTACACGCTGGTCGCGGGAGCACTCGCACGCACAGGAAGAACGTGTGGTGTTTCCTTATACGCACGCGGAAGTGAACGCACGCAGCGAGATTTTAGAATCCCTATCATACCGCGCGCGGAGCTACGCACGCATTATTAACAGGGTACCGTATACTGAATCTCGCCGCGAGAACTGGCCGGCAGTAACTAAACATATTAGGTAATACCTTACTCGACTTACGCGCGCGAGCACGCCGCACTAACAGATCATTTAGCTATACGCCGTTATTCTGTGAAGCTGCACGCACGTACGATAACAGATAGCCTATATTTTAACGCGCCGCGAGTTACGCAGCCCATCACTCGACCAAGGTTTACTTATCCACGTCCCGCGAGAACCGCTCCGCGACAACTAACTCAGAAGCTATATTACTGACGTGCTCGCTTGATGTACGCCACACGGCACTCGGTACGTATAACGCCTGCCGAGAACGCCGCCACATTAATCAAAAGCTATTAATTCACGCGCGCGAGCACGCACCGCACATAACAGGTACCTATTTTTACGCCCGCGGAGAACGCACGCAGATTAACAGGGTCCTATTTATTGACTGTAGTTCGCGCGTGAGCACGCACGCACATTACACAGATAATTAGTTTTACGCCCTTTCGTGAGAACCGCTACGCATCCACAGATTATAGATTAGCTTATATATACCATGCGCGCCGAGCACGCCACGCATTTCGTTAACAGGTTTACATATTACACTCCGCTTGAGAACGCCGCAACATAAACAGAAGCTATATACCGCGCTCTTGAGCACGCACGCCACCACTAACAAGGTTTTAGGCCCCCTTACTTCATTCACGCCGGCGGAGACGCCACGCACAAACAAAAGTGTATATTACCCGCGGCGAGCGGCGTCACGCCACATAACAGGGTACCCTATTACCCCGTCAATATGCAAACGCCCAGCAGATACACAGGTAGCCTGTGTGACGCGCGCTCGAGAGCACGCACGTCACATAAGCATGTATCTTACACTCAGCTGCTCCGTGTTTTTTTTGGGAGTGAACCCGCCATCGCACGCCACATAACAGATAAGCTATTCGTACCGCGCGCGAGCAACCGCACGACAGTGTGTAAGAACCCCTGGTACTCCTATACGTATCCGCCTACAGACAGAAACGTCCACGTGCAACAGTACACAGAAGACTATATTTTACGCTCGCGATTGGCACGCAGCGCACGATTAATACGTATCTTTTATACGGCCGCGGGCTGGTGTGCAGAACGGCCAGCGCACAATTAACGCAAAGCTTATTTTCCGGCGACTGGCTGACTCGCACGCCACGCACATAGACAAGCCTTAACCTCCTACTTTACTGTGCGCGCCTGATTAAGCGCGCAGCAGCACACGGCACATTAAAAACGCGAACCAACTATAATTTTTCACTTCCGCGCTTCTTCGGCCCGCACGTCACACTCATCAAGACCTATAATTTACGCCCGCGGAGACGCCACGCACAGTAAACAGGAACGACTTATTTATTTTTAACATTGCGCGCGCGAGCACGCGACGCACATAAGGAGGATATGTACTATATACGTGCCCGCGAGAACGCACTGGCTCCGCACTAGTTCAGTAAGAGCGTTTATTTACAGAGCGTTGCGTGATGTCACGCAACGGCCTAAGCAGATACCCTTATACGCCCGCGCATTGGAGTGGTCGACCTGAATAACAAACCATTACGAGGAACGCCACGCAGCACATTAACAGATTAGCTATATTTACGCGCGCTGCGAGCACGCATTGCACATAACAGTAAGACTACCTATACGTCCAGCGGAAGTCTCGAGTACCGCGCACGCACAGTAACAGACTTTATGCTTAGTATTTACGCGTCTCGCAAGCACGCAGCGCCATTCATAGTAGCAGATCACGGTTATATATACGCGCCAGCCGAGCACGCATGCACGCACATAACAGATATCTATACTGCGTCCCATAACGCACGGCACATAGATGTACACTATGACTGCTTAACATACCAGTACGTATATTTTGTGCTTTGTGCAGTACATGTTACCGCACCTGAATGACAATCGTCTACAACTTCAGTGGACAGATGCAGTGTCTTCGAGTGACATTTGTGTTACACTTAAGCAATCAGTATTATCTCTAGTTCTTTGCCCGATTGCATTTGGTTTGTGTGTTACTGTTATTTACTTACAACTTGTTCTGTCTTGATATGATCTCTCTCTCACACTGCGGATTCCGTATGTAGTGTTTTAAGCCTTCGAGTATAGTATTATTACTGAGAGAAATCTCGTATTAATTACAACATTTTTATCACCATGATTGTGATATATGATAAATACTGTAATACTTGTCATTGATCATTTTGAGAATCTAAGTACAGAGTTAAATATGTGATGGCCGGAGCCATGTTGAATTCAATATCGCCGCGGTGTTTGCTAATTAATAATTTGGAACTATGATCTGGTCTTGTTTCTTAATATGCGAGAGCTTTATTAACTGCGACCAGTCGTGCCAAATTTTCACGTCTCTATATCTTCGTGAAAACGAAAAAATTTGCTAAAGTTTGTAATTTTTATGGTGCTGCAAGTATTTGTGTAATCATACATGGATGCCGATAAAAGCGCTCTTTTGGATCACATGCAGCACGCTGGTTGTATATGAAATTAGTAACCCAAATTTACGGTTCTGTCAGTCATTTTCAAGTCGTGATACCCATGCGCCTCACAGTGCGCGCTTAACGTCTGTACGAAGATTGATTAACCAGAGATCATAGCTATTTTTTAAGAAATGTACGGCGTGCCATGTTTTTGAACTTCAAGTGGCGGCGGAAACGCCCTTGGATCACATGGCAATACACTGATGTGTGGTATTGATCTAAATTAGTAACGTCCCAATGCTACGTCGTCTCAGTCAATATCCAAGTCTGTACTGTGGAAATCCAATATACGAGATAGCATAGTATTTTTTAAGAAGTATGGACGGCGCATTTTTTAAATTTCATGATGGCGGCGATAGGTTGTAGCGTGAAGATCGCGGTTGCTTCCTGCTTTTTAAACTGCATAGTAGATACCAAAAAGTATGCAAGTTACAAATCTTTCACACTTTTTTCTCACAATCATGCAACGTCAGCGTTATTAGATGCAATCTTTACTACGCTTAAAGCCGACCTTGCTACTAATATAGCATGGCAATGTTTGTATGGTCTCTCCAGGAAACACAAATATACACAAATCGTCCAGGTCTTTATTGCAATTTTGAACTGGGGTTGAGAAGACAGAATTCCCTCTGTCATCGGTCAAAGGTAATTCTGACGATACGATAGATCCGTTTTAGTATATTCTTACTTTTATCAATTTTGTTAAAAAAATGGCAACAAACATTTTACAAATTTTACATAGAAAATTCGTGACGTAGTCAATTTAAGCCCAGTATTTCACTTTAACAATTATGAGGCGCCAAATCTTCCCGAGTTTCGGTATACTCGATAACAGGGTAAAATTAACAATGAACCTATAACTGTGTTCGGGTATGCTCAGTATCTGCCAGCACGTATCGCAGGTATTATAGTTAGTTGATATGCGTCTTAATTTAATGTCGCTAGCATGCAGACATTCAGGAATAGTTGATAATAAAAGTGCATATTCCTTTGTTTAACTTAAACTATAATTACAAGTCCCCCAATCTTCCGGAATTTTTTTAAAATCTGTTTTTGCGTATGCCCAGTATTTTTCCACAGAATAAAAAACATTCTGTTGATATTAAACATTGAAAGCCTGCGCGAACCTAAACTTGTTTTGGTTATTTTTTTAGCCAAGTTATAATTTCCACGGATTTTTCCGCGTCAGCTATTGCTCTGAGCCAGTGTGCGTTATTTACTTGAAATTATGAACCTTTGCCTCGATAATTCTTGGCCTCTCTTTTTTCTCCGTGGTGCACTCATAAATTGCTTATCTGACCAGTCACGCATTTCAATTTAGTTCCTGCATAAATCGTGCGTCTTTATAAAATTATGCGCTAGCGAAGTCTATAGCTTATATGGTTAACAACGCTATTATAGACAATTGGTTTTACCTCGAAGTGCGTTTTAGTTGGCAACGAATAACATAAAGTATATGATGCACTCAGTGTAAGTTAACCAATATACTGAATAACTATATCCACGTTTTTCAGATTATATACTTAGAACCCATCCGAGGTCTACACTAGTACTACTGCGTATTTAATAGGATTAATATTAGGCCACTCATAACTGATATATACACATGAAGGAGATTAGGTCGAATAAAAAATGTTGCGTTTAGTTCCACTCATCTGTTGACTCATCACTGCATATTATCAGCTACATATTATCTTATAAAATCCTGATAAGATCTATATTTACATTTTATCATTATTATGAAATATATATATTTTACTCTATAGTGCATGTATATTCTCGTAGAATGGAAAATGGTAATATATCGTCGAAAATGTCTGTCAAACCTATGATCAAGCATAGTGGCCATTAGTGCTGCCCTCCCAATTCATGAAATACAGGCGTTGTGACGTTGATATAAGGTGCCACCGTTGATAACTCCGTCCAGAGCGATCGCATGCTGCATTGCGGGCGGCGACGAGTACAGACATTTCCGCACGGTTTGTTCGCGACACTGTGTTTTGCGTCTGGCCCTGTCCAACTATTCTAATCGATCTAAGATTCATGGAAATTGCTGGGCTGGGTAAATATTCTCTACAAAATCGAGCAAGTAAGTACAGTTTATAGTCAAACGATTAAAGGTTTCTATGCTGTTTCATTTTATTGATTCTTGTTTGTGTCTCGCCAATCTGTTCTCATATCTAGTGGTAGGATGAATTGATAAACAAATAACCACATGGCAATCTCTCTCCGCCTTCACCTGGCTAGACGATTGACAGGTTCCTGTCAGTCCCTATCTACTCGAGGCCTCATTAAGGGTTCTATGTTCCCTGCCCAGGGGTCGCCCGGTACTGCCGCCTCGCTGATATACGTACCCTGGTACGGTCGGGGTATTACCGGTAACGTGACCCTAGGCTTCACTTATTCTGAAATATGGGGTAGGGTTAGGATTAGGGTTAGGGTATAGAATTAGGGGTTGGAGTTACGGATATTAGGGTTAGGATTCGAGTGGTTCGCGGTTGGCGCGCTTCGAGTGTATGTTAGGCACTGTACGCGTATCTCTCCTTCTAGATCTCGTTAGTGGCAGTCAGACGCATGGTGTACGGTGTTCGTCGTGAGCATTCTATGCTAAGTGTGTTTAGTCCGCGGAGTTTCGCTGTCCAGACTCACAGTCTCTCTGTGCGTTGAACCCACCGATATCGCTGTGTTTCACTTGTCTAGTTAAAAACATTTGTCTCTGTTCAGGTAAGACCAAGCTGGGTCACGCCGAAATCACACAAGAAGGACTGAGCGAATTTGTCACTTTGAGTTCGCTCAGCACGGCGACTGGATGTTACACAATTTACTAGTACTCATGGCCGTATAGCGCGACGTGTCTGTGGCTTCTATATCCAGAGATGGCAGTCGATCGGCGTCGGGCGAGCATCATCTAGAGCTACGGACTCTCGCATAATTAGATAAGTACCCAGGCCTACAGGCGAGGTGTAGCGTCATCGGGCAGGTGTTACCTCTCGTGCTTCGAGGGGAATTAGAGCCCCTCGGCCTACAGCCGTAGCTGGCATTATGAGTTTCAGAGATAATGAGACTAGAGGTTGACAAATTACAGAACCATATGTCTTTTATTCATATATAAGATTTAAGATTATTTCAATTATAATTATGTGTTTTTGTAGGTTATATTGGTCTAGGATTAGGTTAGGGTTCAGGCGTTAGAAGTTTAGGTTAGTCTAGGGTTAGGCACATTGGTTTTATTGGGACCCATGTTTCTATTTGGCCCGAATTCTTACTCTATATGCTGCGCGTTCAGCCGTGAAGATGGCGGCCGAACGTTGTAGTTGGATCGCGTGTGTCCTGCTTTTAAATGAAAGAGCATACAAAAGTATGCAAGTGTACCAATTTTCATACTTTTTTCACAATTTGAACGATTTTTTTCTAATCTACTGTACTAATATGGGCTATGTATGAGTCACGAGTGTATGTTCACATCGAACAATA
This sequence comes from Priapulus caudatus, assembly GCF_000485595.1. Classification (NCBI taxonomy): domain Eukaryota; kingdom Metazoa; phylum Priapulida; class Priapulimorpha; order Priapulimorphida; family Priapulidae; genus Priapulus; species Priapulus caudatus. The sequence continues at coordinate 7,541 of NW_014578268.1, forward strand.
TAGTAAAATAAGAATTATAATGCAGAAATTTAACCATAAAAAGTAAACAGAATTACTTATATATATATTTTTTTTTTTACATTTACGGTGACGTAATCACTTTAAGATTTTCTAATATTAAAACTATATATAGCCTATAGGCCATGAACGTGAATGTATATGACTCGTGAATGTACGATCTGTGCTTTAACTTTACGTCAACCAACCACTGCTTCGTTGTAATGGCCAAATAATGAGCGTCTCCGATGCAAGATGATACCAATTCATCATGTTCTGCTAGCATCTATGACAAACACGACATACGCATATATACGCTCTCCTATGACACTATATTTGTCATAGAAAGATTCTTCCTATGACAACTATTGGCGATTCAACTTCGTTTCGCTTTGCAGCTGAAATGCACTGCTTGCGTTCATAATAGCGCTCTTAAACTCCTATGATGCGCACAACACATACAACAATATTTGTCATAGGAAGAATATTCCTATGACAAATAGTGTCATAGGATATATAGCGTATATGCGTATGTCGTATTTGTCAAAGACGCTAGCAGAACAAAAGGATATCAATTATATAATCGTGAATTAAGCCGCCGACCCACTGAGAAAGGCTTTTCTTTCGTAATAACGACGATAAAGGAACCTTTTACGAGTTCGAAATTAAAATCACGCGTAGGATATAAGACCAGGAAGAGGAAATAAATTAGTTCCATTGACCTTTAAATATATTTTAAGTCATTCGCATGTTGCTATAAACATTTTTATATAGTTGTATCGCACTGTTTTGTACTCTATCACTCAGAAAAACATCATTATAACTACTCAACACTTACCTTAATCACTTTACTAGTACAGAATATCAGAATATGCTGAAGTTTTTTTTTGTATATATTTTTTTCTTCATGTTGCTTAGCACTGTTTTGTACTGTATCACTCAGAAATTTTATCATTTTAACTACTCAACACTATTGCATTTATCAGATTTTTTCTCCATGAAAAAAAAACTGTCGTCAGTACATGTAGGCCTATTTGCATCTGAATTACATGCAATAACGATTTAATAATAGTTTCCTAAAAAATATATGGCGAGAGCGACAGCAGCAGTTAGATTTAACAACGTCTATTTGAAGTAACTTCACCGTGTGTGCACCACACAATAGAACTTATTGTATAGTATATATCTGTACACCGCGAGCACATCTTTTTCGCCTAACATGAGCTGATGTTATTGGTTTTACAATATTGAGGGAACAGTAAACGGTTAGTGTCGAGCAGCCAGGGGCGCAAATCCAGGGGGGGCAGGGGGACATGTCCCCCCACGAATTTTCAGAGGGGGACATCATATCAAATGTCCCCCCCCCACGAATTTTCAGAGGGGGGACATCATATCAAATGCCTGATCACGCAGCAACTTGAGAAATTGCTTGATAAATTTAGTACCGGTTTCTTTTTTACACGTTCTTTCTATAAAAATTCTTAGCGAAAACCTATCAGAAACGCAACAAGTAAACATACCTCCCAAAACACACAGAAGTTAGCGACTATCACTCACACATATAACACAACAACCCGAGAAACACAACACCACAAACCACGATTAAGCGGAACTCGACTATTATTCACGAAAGAGACACTGAAACGGAGCATCGTCGTTTTAATTTTAAATGACTATTTCTATTGCAAAATTAGAAATACCACCCAAAACTAAACACACCAAATGACTATCAACAATATGAACACCAAACCAAACACAAATAACGAGTGACAATTATGTGATAGCCTCAACACAATATTGGTTTTCTTCTTTTTGTTCGGTGAGTTTTATGGGCATTGGACACACACTTTTGGTATTATCACAAACAAATCATGTGTTGTTGGGGGTGTGTGGTGTCTGTGTGTGTGTGTCTGCAGGCGTGACGGTGGTTCCAGGGCAGACCCCTCCCGATGC
>NW_014578268.1:9788-17871 GCF_000485595.1 Priapulus caudatus
CAGGGGCGTGTACAGGGGGGGTCTAGGGGGTCCAGACCCCCTCCCCCTGCTCGCGCAGAAAACGCATCTGAGGGGGTCTAATTTCCAAAAAAATTTTGGGGAGAGCCCCCAGACCCTCCTTTCACGTGCTCGCTACTGGTGTCACCCCCACCTTTCAAAATGGATTTGCGCGCCTGCGAGCAGCTGTCAGCTATAGAATTCAGCTACGTGCGCTTTTCCAACAAAAATACCAGATCGAATTATTCTACGGAGACGGAAAAATATCAGGCCTAAATTTAGCCAAGTTCTATCGACGCACATAATATTTCACATCATGCGTTATGTGTGTCAATTTTTGCGTTTATTCTGACGCACACCTCAAATATTGGAGAATATTTTAATCAGCGTATCTACAAAATGGAAGCAGCCAGAACGCCCCCACGATGGAGGATACAAGCCGATTATATTCATGGAGAAGACAACTTGGGATTCTGCCTTCAGCAGAAGTAAACGGCTCCTTGAATAATGTAATAGATTCCATGAAAATATATGGAAATAATTGGGGTTTTGTGGTTCATATTGCAGTATAAGGCTTATAGAGGTATTTATTGGCTATATAGGCTTCGTTGACTAGTTTGAACAGCAACGTTGCCTATTCATAAGAAGCCATCGGCATGCACATGCTTGACTAACTGCCAACAAACAAATCATATGTACGATAATCGCAAACCTTTTCATGTAGTGTGTTCAAAGGGCGCAGAAAATATGAGGCGATAGTTAACCACAGCCTTCAACACGCACTGAACATGCGGCCGGTTGGTTTATGTTTCTCGAACCTCCGATGACTCCAACTGTCGTGCAGTCAGCTTATTGGCCTATATGGGCGGTTGCGCTCCACAACCTGCGCACACAACAGAAAGGCGCTTGTTCGGCTCTTGAGCACGACCTGTCATGCGCACGAAACCCTGCATTACAACTACTGCCGTATAATGCCTGTAATGCATAATAACTAATGACGTATACTGACGTATACTGCCGTATCATGCTTATTTTCTTTCATAACCGTCGTCATCGTCGTCATCGTCGCCGTCACAGTCATCGCCGCCACCGTCGAGATTGCTAACTGCGCAGCAGTCGTGACTCGGGTGTTGAGACTTCGGGCAGGTCGTGGTTCGTGCATCCGTGAAAAATATCTGCGTGCAGGTACACTGCTAAGATGAACAGCACATCGGTCAGTAACAGTTCTACAGGCGTCTCGCCCGACCTGCCGAGGACAGGGGCACCGTTCGGACAGATGGTCGCCTACATTGTCATACAGATCTTCTCCAGCAGTACGTAAAACTTCGTGTCAGTTCTTTAGTATGGAAACATGGGTAGGCATCGTGTTATTTCTGAGAGGTTATTTCGGCGAAATGGCGGAGCGCTGGTGATTAAGACACATGAATCGCGCACGTGTCGTGTGTTATTGCGCGCATTGTATGTTGCTCGTTAAAACAACGCAAAGTATTTTTAGCTTAAGGAACGCGCTCACCAGCACCACGGCAGCACGCACGCACACACAACACATACATTGCACCACGCACAGCAGCGCCACACAGGCACGCCCGTCACAAACAATGAAAAAAAACCATGTACACATTGACAACAACCACACAAGGACGCACCGTAACTAAACCACGCTACCTTGACCTCAAAAAAATGCGACGCCCACTACACAATTATCACACACCCCTGCACCCCCACCCCCTCCTCCACATATGGGTGCTGCACTTCGAAACCTCTCTTGATTTATTGTATTATGTAGATAGTACTATTATATATTATATTATGATGTATGTAGTATGCTATGTATTATGTATTATGTAGCGTCTAGGTCGTCGTCTGTCTTCTGTCTGATTCTGCTCTGTCCTGTCTGTCTGTCTGTCTTCTCTGTCTGCCTGTCTCTCGTCGCATGTCTGTCTGTCTGTTCTGTCTGTCTGTCTGTCTGTCGTCTGCTGTCCGTCTGTCTGTCTGTCTGTCTGTCTGTCTTCTGTAGTATGCTATGTATACTGCATTCCTGCAGCATGCTATGCATGCATGATTACGTTACGTATGTATGTATGTATGTATGTATGTATGTGTGCATGTAACAGGTATCGGCGTCGTTGGCAACATTCTGGTGTTGGGTGCTGTGCTAATGTACAAACCACTGCGAACTTCCGGCAACATCTTTATCGCAGCTCTGGCCATCGCTGATCTTTGCGTGACCGGATTCATCACACCGATGGATATTGTAGGTAAGCTACCCATATACTAATCCTATATTCATTAAATTAGCCTAATTAATGTAATGCGCAGTTTGAGTTGAATCGCGCTATATTGTTGTGGATTTAATTGCCAACGTAAATTCATTTCTCAATGTGGCTCGCTAGTGATTCTCGATTGCCCAATCTAGTGTTATCGTAACGGTGTTCTTTATTCCGTCCTATAATAATCATGATATAATTATATGAATCTATGAATAGACTTGTAAGTTTCTTATACGCTTATGAACGCGTATTTGTTTTGATGACTGTGACGGAGGTAAATAGACTGTGAAGACGGTGATAGCATTCCATAAACTAAATCTGCAATGAATTCTTGTCTTCGTATCACTCCATATTTACTGTCCTTTAAAATTGCATTTTACTTGCGTAAACTGCGTTGAATTGTTTCATAGAATAAGCGGCGGTTATATAATGAAAATATTCCAGTCCCCACGAGGAAAACACAGTTTTATATTTGATATGACACATGTCTGCTTCGGGCTCGCACGCCACGTAATTATCCATAACAAACATCAACGTGGTTGATTTTCGAGTGAATTACCATATACATAATACATAATGTCAGAAGTACTTCTGATAATGTGTTACTACGTATCGATCAGTAACCTAACCCCCGTTCTTGGGGTTTCTCACTGTAGGATTTCTCAAGCCGGAGATGTTGACAAGGTCGATGATTCTGTGTACTTTCACGGGCTCCGCGTGCGTGAACGTGTGCAACGCGTCGCTCTTCATGTTAATGATCATCAGTGTCAGTCGCATGTTCGCCGTTTGCTACCCCAACGTCTACGGACGCGTGTTCACGTCGCGCAACTGTGTCGCCATCGTCATCGTCAACTGGTTTTCGGTCCTGTTTATTAATATGCCGGCGTTCTTCTACGACAACAACTTCTGGTTTGAGCCCCGGTCGCAGGCGTGCCTGTGGAATTTCTACACGAAACCGCTACACCGCCACCTGTGGGCCGTCCTTTGCGTAATAGTACCCGTAATCATGACAGCCATCTGCTACATGAAGGTATTCCTCCACGTTTACAAGAGTAAGCAGCGGGTAAGTACTTTCGGGTTAGACTGGCCCTACTTCTAGCGACATTGCGAGTCTTGTTATTTCCCGCGCGTACGTGTGCCCGTCAACGACATCTCAAACCTTACATTTGTCCCAATCTCTTTCATTAATTTCTACCTTCCAATTGAGTGCGCAGTTCTTGCTGTGGATAGTAACCGCATTAAAATTGAGTTTATTATGACTTTATTATGTCTCACAGAAGGAAATCGTACATAACGTACACTCCATGTATTCAAGGTGCCTGTCATTTCATTAACCATGTCTGCATTAGTAGTTGAAAAAGACAGATACTGCTATTCGCCGTCAATCTTTGGTAATAACAATAGTGACGTTTCTTGCATTCTACCCCGAAGCTATTCGGTTATTCGGCGGTACCGTAACGAGAACGAGGTAACATTGCCTTCGTTCGCTACAGGTCGCAGCTGCAGGTGCGGTCCAGCCGAAAACGAGGACGTCTACGGCGTCGACCGAACTCGCACGAACCCTCTGCACGATCTTTGTCGTGTTCGTAATCACCTGGACACCGATGGTGATTGACCTCTTCTTCGATCCCGACTACGACTGGCCGGCGCAGTTTTTCCTCTTCGCGATGTTTATGGCGCACGTCAACAGCTGCGCCAACCCGATCGTCTACGGCGTGACCAACAGGCAGTTTCGTGCTGGCTTCAGACACGTTCTGTTCCTGGGCGGGCGCGGTGGGGATCAGTCCGCTAGCGTGCAAGACACATCGCATGTTGGCTTGAGAAGAGGTCGGCTGGCGCCCCGCAGCGTGATAGCCGTCACAGCTGCATCTAGCAACGCGGTTACGGAAAATATTTAGTCATTATATCAAAGTAGACGCCGAGCAGCAACATGTTCGTTGCCACGGTAACCGTCGTGCAGTAACAATTAAGCGTTTTTGCCTAACCACAAGTATTGACACAAGTCGAGACCACTATTAAAATTCCCGTACGATCATATTCGGGCAGGCCTTGATGCATGACATCATTATTGCTGAGTATCATTTCAGTTTGATGCGACATTGTCATACATTGAAACGGCGGTCTAAAAAAATCTATCGTAAACATGCTAGCGGGCGCCGCATTTACGCATAGAAATCATATCCGCTTCAATGTCCGGGCTGTGTGGCCACCGATTGGTCGACGGACGACGCTATATATATATATCGCCGAAACCGATATTATATTATCATTATATTATATTATATAATATTATATAATATTATATTATATTATTTATATATTAATTGCCTGCTGTTGGCGGCACTATGAGAGCATAGTGCCCCCAACAACAGGCATTAATGTTTTTAGTGCATCACATGACTATGCAATCTACTTTTCATGCTTATATACCTTCTTTATACTCCTAATTGCCGTGCATTCGATGTAACAAAAACGTTCGACACAAACACAACCGCCGTTCGAAACTTGCGGGTGCGCCCAGACGCAGGAGATTCGTGACGTGAACACAATGCGTTATAATAAACAATGCCGCTCGCGCCAAGCAATAGTGCCCGCTCGGCTGGCACTATTGTCTCATAGTGCCTGCCTCTGCGTTATCTCAATGGAATTTTCAACATCTTATCAGTGATGCACTCTAAATTAAATATATATATAATGTAACTATTATATAATATTATATAAATTATATAATATAATATAAATGAATATAATATCGGTTGTGTTTGTCGAACGGTTTTTTGTTACATCGATGGCACCGGCACAATTAGGCAGGAGTATAAAGACGTATTTAAGCATGAAAGTTAGATTGCATAGTCATGTTATGCACTAAAAACATTATGCCTGTCTTGTTGGGGGCCACTATGCTCTCATAACGTGTTGCTTTGGGAAGCGATAGTGACCTCGCCCGCTCCGTGCACTTTCTTCCCTCAGCCAACACTATCGAGAGCATAGTGCCCCCAACAGCAAGGCATTAATATAAAATATTATATATATATATTATATTATATTATAGTATGTATATTATATTATATCTTATCTGATATATTATTTATACAGTCCATGCCCGTTTAATGGTGGTCAGACTTCTTGGCTAGACCACATTGTTCATGATGGTAACGTTTACTTGCTGTACATTTAAGCAGTATTATACAGCCTAGAATATCTAGCTGCCAGGCACGTCCACGCGAGCTAGCAGTGACGTATTTAGAACTGCTGCTGTGACTGTAGAAAGTGTTTGACCGTGACAACAAACACACACACAGCACACACACACACACACACACACACACACACACACCACACACACACACACACACACACACACATACACACACACACACCACACACACACACACACACACACACACACACACACACACACACACATATCACATACACACTACCCACACAGCCACACACCACAACACGACCACACACAACAACCTCTCGCCGCCGCTGCGCGCATAACACACACAACACACACACACACACACACCACACACACACACACACACACAACACACACAACACACCACACACACACACAACACCAACACCATAACACAACAACAAAACCAAAGCAGCGCCGTGCAAAAATTCACGACTTTTGAATGTTTTTGAACGTGGAATAGGCAAAAAAATAAACTGGAAAAAAATAAATAGCCATGCAACGTGTCTATGCATCTGTAGAGATCGTTCCGACAAGTTTCGGAGGGATCCATTGAGCGGTGCGGAAAACGTATAGCGACACACACACCACCACACAACACACACACACAACACACACACACACACACACACAGAAAATCCCAATTTATAGTAAGTTATATCTATATTATATTCATTTTATATTATATTATATTATATTATATTATATTATATTATATTATATTATATTATATTATATTATATTATATTATATTATATTATATTATACTCTATTATACTGTACTATATATAATTGAATGTTACACTAACTCGAGCTTGTTAGATGTATGTCGATAACTTGCTTTTTAGATGTCAATTAAAGCCCCGAGAATAGCTAACGATATCAACCTATTTCTCTACAAACAAAAATCATGTCTAATGAAAGCCAAGAGCATGTGAATTTGTGTCGTAGTAAAATGTTGAAGCATGGAAATTCAGCGCTCTAATGTATCGTGTATGTGCGTACGTGAGTGCATGCATACATGTGTGCGGAAGCAGAAGGCCTACTAACCAAAATACCGATATACACAAGCATGCAACGGTGATTACCTCTACGCAGGTACTGGTACGTTTACGTGCCTGCATGGGAGCGGACACACCATGCGGATTTATTCGCACGACCTCAGCGGACACACTACACACGATCTACTATCGCCACACGGCTCCAATGTTTGCTGATGTTGTGCAACCACGTGTTTAGCATGATTGTAAAACTCTTGTTGTAATGTGTGTCCGCATGATTGTAATGTGTGAGCTTGCGTGTCCGCAGCGAAAATATCAAACGATCAGTATACTAATCACGTGATTGAAAGATGAACCTTTCACCAGAGATCACATGACTGTTGGAGCCATGGTTGGAGCCGTGTGGCGACTTTAGATGTATTGTCCGCTCAATTTATTGCATGATTGGATATGATCGCAGCGAAATTCGCATGGTGTGTCCCCTGTTAACCACGCTATGCGAATTTCGCTGCGATTTTAACAATCGCTGCGGTCGTGCGAATAAATTCGCATGGTGTGCATTATGTGTATTTACTGTATGTTAATGTTATGTATTTACATAGATGTGTATTTCTATGTGTATTTGCATTGTACATCTACATGTGTATTTACTGTATGTTACTTATGTGTATTATTATGTGTATATTTACGGCTGGTAAAACGCGCTCCACGCGCGCATCTGTCATGGTTATTACAGAAACACACTATACCTATTTCTTAATACAAATAGTGTGCATTGATTTGCCGGATCAGTGATCGAGCAGACAGACAGACACACACACACGCACACGCACACGCACACGCACACGCACACGCACACGCACACGCACACGCACACGCACACGCACACGCACACGCAGCGATCCCCTATCCGGCAACGGAAATCCGCACGGCGAAAATATTCGCGACGCCGGCAAAATGCGATAAATTGAGCGGACACACCATGCGAATATATTCGCACGTCCAGCAGCGGACACACTACACGCGATCTAACTAGGCGCCACCGTCTTTCCAAACCACTAATTGCTCCTTATTATATAACTAACTAGATATTCAAGTTTAGAATTATTAGTTAGTATAATAGAGATCAGTGCTCCAAACGCATAGCTCCAACAGTCATTGTGTCACGTGATTAGCATCACTGAGTGCCCATAGTGGATTCGCTGACCCATTATATACAACGCCGCTTGATTTACAACATGGCGAATTTTGGTACGCAGCGGTAAGAATCGCGCATAGCGAAATATAAAAACATGTTTTGATCGCTGCGGAATTTCGATTTTCGATTGTCTGTCTGTTATTGAGCTTACATTTTTCCGTGTCATTTGTTCACAGTAATTTACTTATTTTGGTTAAAACGCAAATTCACTGCGTGCGTTTCTCTAAAAGCAGTTTTCCCATGTGTATGGCGCTACACTTAGCCCACGAGTCATAGCTATAATATATAGATTAATTACCCAGTACAGGCGGAAACAACCTGCCGCTCCCACATACATCCCCTACTAGCCAGAGCCCTGTATATATGATTTTTGATGAAATGCATCCAGTTTCTAGAAAGGCAGCAAACT
>NW_014578268.1:17896-25184 GCF_000485595.1 Priapulus caudatus
CTAGCGAGTCTGAATCGCCTGACCCAAAAATCTGACTGCTTGAAATCGCTAGTACTGCTGGACATGTGCAACTGCAACCCGTAGCGGATTCTTGGTCGCTTGCGACGAAGTTGCAAGAAAAACAGAAACTTGTTTAATTTGAGCCACGTCTCGTCGACTCCCAATCGCTTCTAAATTGCTCTAAAATTGACTTGCGAAATCGCATGTGTGCGCAACACGCGGGAACATCGCATCGCTCACTTTGCGGTTGCAGGTTGCAACGACGAGCAATACCTAAACCGAGGTCTGCCGTAGGCTTTTATAACACTACGCTTACACCTGTTCGTGAGCACATCACGGGAGTCAGGTAGATGTGGAAAAAAATACTGATCCACATCAGCTCACTTTACTTATTATCGAGCGGAAATCATTTAACACCTCCTTGAAAGGTAGCTTCAAAAATGGACGGCAACGCTTCGCAGTAATTGGTTTATATCCTCCGCACGTGGGTAGGTCGCGAACGGTATTGTTTTCGCGCCGTTTGCGGTGTGCGTTGTTGTGTGGGCGTGCACTGTGCTTGTGTGTGTGTATGTGGACACGATGTGTGTGTGATGGTGTCTGTCATGTGTGTGTGCGGTGCAAACAAACGTGCGTGCGGTTGATGCGGTGCTGTCAGAATCGCAGCGAAATTCGCATGGTGTGTCCCCTGTTAACCACGCTATGCGAATTTCGCTGCGATTTTAACAATCGTTACGCATTTCTTTCGGTCGTGCGAATAAATTCGCATGGTGTGCATTATGTATATTTACTGTATGTTAATGTTATGTATTTACATACTTGTGCATTTGTATGTGTATTTGCATTGTACATCTACATGTGTATTTACTGTATGTTAATGTTATGTATTTACATACATGTGCATTTGTATGTGTATTTGCATTGTACATCTACATGTGTATTTACTGTATGTTACTTATGTGTATTACTATGTGTATGTGTGGTTACTTATCACGTATGTGTATTTACGGCTGGTAAAACGCGCTTAACGCGCGCATCTGTCATGGTTATTACAGAAACACACTATACCTATTTCTTAAATACAAATAGTGTTCATTGATTTGCCGGATCAGTGATCGCGCAGACAGACACACACGCGCACACGCACAGGCACACGCACACACACACGCACACACAGACGGCGCGAAAACAATACGTTCCGCTACACTACGTGCGGAGGATATAAACCATTACTGCGAAGCGTTTGCCTACATTTTTTGAACCTACGTTTCAAGGAGGTTTGAATGATTTCCCGCCTCTGATCATAAGTGAAGTGAGTGATTGGGATCAGTATTTTTTCACATCTACCTACTCCCGTGTATGTGCTCACGACAGGTGTAGCGTAGTGTGTATAAAGCCTAGCGCAGACCTGCGGTTTTTAGTTGCTCGTCGTTGCAACCTGCAACCGCGAGTGATCGGTCGATGTGTCACCGCGTGTGCGCACATATGCGATTTCGAAGCAATTTTAGAGCAATTTAGGAGCGATTGGGAGCGACGAGTCGCTCAAATTCAAACAAGTTTGCTTTCTTGCTACTCGTCGCAAGCGACCAGAATCGCTACGGGTTGCAGTTGCACATTCCCGCAGACGTAGCGATTTCACAGCAATTTTTTGCAGCGATTCTAGACTCGCTGTCAAGTTGCATGAAAAAATCGCACGTCTGCGCTACCATAGGATAGCTATGACAGTTGCCTGCTCAGGCCTTGACTGTGTCAATGAAAAACTGCGCAGTCTCATCTGTCCAGAACGCAAAGGGCGCGGTAAATAAGTTATTACTGTGAAGTGTGAACAAACAGCCACAGGAATATTTAAGCTCGTAAAACGCATGAGTTCAACTGCGTATATTGGCACAAAGCGCAAATAAATATACGTACACAATTCATCTGCTTTGAAGGACAAAGCAATTTTGTAGCGAAACGCAATTGACCGAGAAAGTAATTGAAGAGAAAGTAGGTGCACGTTTTTTAATGTAGTCACGCTCATGAGTTCGTTATAATTGTTACCGAGAAGAAATGTCCACATTCACTACGATCATAGCATATTTTGCATATAATGCACGTTAGATCTCCCGTATACATATCACCGAATACCATCTGTAATTTATATTTGCCTAGCTCTTGCACTTAGTCTATGCTCAATCTAAATGTTGATGCTCTGGCGAAGCAAAATCGCATCAACGTAAATTCTAAATGTCATATCATCATCCTCGTGCTAGAAAATCATTTGCGCGGGTTAAATGCATCATTCTCGTCTCTGCCATGCTCTACCTCGCTTTGACGTGGTGTCGTGTATTTTAGTCGACGGATTCAAAGTCGCCGACTACACCTTCCTAAAGTGCATCATCAGAATGCACGCGTGCGCGAGTATGCTTTTATGTATGGCGGCTCCGATGACAGCGATTAATCAGCACAGACATTGCATGAGACAACATGATTCTTCGTCACTGTTAAAGCTGAGTTGTGTTTCATGAATAAATGCATTTGCACCAATTGCAATTTGCAGCATTTTGCAGCAATATATAATATATACTAAAGCGCTGGAGTGACGATTTCAGTGTGTCTGTCCTTGTATACGCATGATAGGCATATTTCTACTCGCTCGTGATTAGATCTATATGAAGTATTTTTAACAGGGAATTTCAGCCACAGGAATATTTAAGCTCGTTCAACTGCGTATATTGGCACAAAGCGCAAATAAATGTACGTACACAATTCATCCGCTTTGAACGACAAAGCAATTTTGTAGCGAAACGTAATTGACCGAGAAAGTAATTGAAGAGAAAGTACAGGTGCACGTTTTTTAATGTAGTCACGCTCATGAGTTCGTTATAATTGTTACCGAGAAGAAATGTCCACATTCACTACGATCATAGCATATTTTGCATATAATGCACGTTAGATTTCCCGTATACATATCACCGAATATCATCTATAATTTATATTTGCCTCTTGCACTTAGCCTATGCTCAATCTAAATGCTGATGCTCTGGCGAAGCAAAATCGCATCAACGTAAATTCTAAATGTCAACGTAAATTCTAAATGTCATATCATCATCCTCGTGCTAGAAAATCATTTGCGCGGGTTAAATGCATCGTTCTCGTCTCTGCCATGCTCTACCTCGCTTTGAAGGGGTGTCGTGTATTTTAGTCGACGGATTCAAAGTCGCCGACTAGACCTTCCTAAGGTGCATCATCACAATGCACGCGTGCGCGAGTATGCTTTTATGTATGGCGGCTCCGATGACAGCGATTAATCAGCACAGACATTGCATGAGACAACATGATTCTTTGTCACTATTAAAGCTGAGTTGTGTTTCATGAATAAAAGCATTTGCACCAATTGCAATTTGCAGCATTTTGCAGCAATATATATATATATACTAAAGCGCTGGAGTGATGATTTTAGTGTGTCTGCCCTTGTATTCGCATAAGATAGGCATAATTCTACTCGCTCGTGATTAGATCTATATGAAGTATTTTTAACAGGGAATTACCTACTATTGTTAGAGTCACCGTGTCGGTGAAAGTAGCTTAAATGTGTTCTTATATTTGCTGCAACCCAAGAGATTGGAAGGTGCGACTCAAGCTCAAAGGACAAAAGCCTTTGTTTACAGTTTAAGGCGATATCTTCACTGCCATGTTTCGATCGAGTTTGTTAATAGAGCTTTATTATCTTCACGTTATGTGTCATTGTCAGTTGCAGTGTTTTTATGTGTGCCTTACAGTGCATGCTTGAATTAAATCTAAACCTGAATCCAAACAGGTTGGTTGTATTAATTTTATTCCTACTGTTTGTTAGTTGTGTTTTACTGTTGTTCACGTTTGTTCGGGTTAAATAATGATGAGGGTTTCCATTCTCAAGCCTAGCGCGATGTATTCATTGATAATTTATGTTTGTAGCGAAGTCTATATGCTAATGCTGATAATCCTGGTAACTAACAATACACTTTCAACATTATAATGTGTATTGTTTGTAGAACCTAACAATTAAAGAAACTATTCCCTGAAATATTTTTTCTTATTGACTTTGGTGCCATATCATGTAAAAATGTTTCGCATTTGTTACCTCCGCCAAGGGGTTGGCAAGGAGGTTATGTTTTCACCGGCATGTGTTTGACTGTTTGTTGGTTTGTGGGTTTGTGCGATTGTGTTTGCGGTTTTTGTGTTACAGCCTAACTGGAAAAGTTATGGACAGATTGGCATAAAATTTTCAGGATAGGTCAGAAATCGCCTAACTTAGAATTGATGAGATTTTGGTGGTGATCCGGATCCAATTAATTAATTAATAAAATTTTCAGGATAGGTCAGAAATGGGGTAACTTACAATTTATTACATTTTTGTGGTACAATACAATATACAATTGTTCACTTCATTAATTAATTAATGAATAAAATTTTTCACAGTGAGAGAATTCAGCTTGCCTTGGCGGAGTCTGTGCTCTCGAGTGGCTCTAGTTAAAATTGTTTTATTCGGATGTTTAGGACCAAAATATTTTTAATTAACGATCTCGTCTTTGTTATAGTATCTATAGTGTTATTTAAGAAATATATAGGCTTAGCGATATTACTTTAATTAAACTTGAAATTGACATTTATTTAAATAAATTTATTTAAATTTTTTTTTTGATTTTATTGAATTTATTGAAAATGAAATTGAATTTAAATACACAGTTGTTAGGTTCTACAACAATACACATTATATTGTTAGAAGGTGTTCAACAATACACACTGCATTGTTGAAAGTGTATTGTTAGTTACCAGGGCGTTTCACGAAGCGTAATTAAGTCCTTAATAATGATTAAATCACTAATCATGATTAACTTCCCGTACTTAAATTGAAGTGACTGTTGACGAAGCGTAATTAACTTTAATCATGATTAAGATAATCACATATTTAATTCTACTCAGGAGCTAGATTCAATCGCATAATCATAATATAGTTGTATCTAAAAAAACAACATGGAGCGCCGCAATTATTTACGAGCGTATGAATGACGCGAATTAGAGGCAATATAGACATCGATACGCATTTTATAAATACATTGAATGACGAGGAGTTAAGGCCATGAGATACCGGCTTCGGCAGGAAAGGAAATAGACCATTTCTCCATGATATAGTGAAAGACGATTTACAGAGCGCCAACGAAACTGTTCAGGATTATCTGGCTAAGTAGAAAACACAGGCTGAGAGTGCGGAGCAGGTGGCATCGTGTTTCGTGTCTCCACTACCGGGAATCAGATATCACCATAGAACCTAAAATATCGCTAGTCTCTGACAGTGCTTCTTAAACCATTTAAGTGTCATTCACCCTAGAGTCTTCATCACAAAGTTTCATGCACCCGCCACTAAATTTCCTTATGTTTTTTGGGAATTCTCGTCTTACTCTCCCTTGCACAATCTATCTTTAGATTGCCTAAAAACGGGGATAAAATCTCCTTAATATAGCTAGAATTCATGTTGCTTGGTGCAAATAAGCGCTGGTAGATTGAAATACAGTGAATATATATAGAATTCTAGTTCTAACAGAAAAGTATCTAAATTGGCAACTTGAAGTAGAGTTACAATTCAATAGTTGCGTATGGCGATCCTCGGGGATATTTGGGAAATATCCTGCTACTTTGAATTTAGAAAACCATAGGAAAAGAGGAAAAACATATCAATTCAGCTTATAAGAGCTTAATTACTAACGACTTTAATGGCAATGTCTTTTTTCCAAGTATAGCGAGATTTCATACAATATCTGAGTAAATTAAGTCATTCACCCTTCCTGCTTCATTCACCATTCATTCACCCCCTCTAGTTTCATTCGCCCTAAAAATAATTTTATTCACCCTTGGGTGAACCATTAAGAAGCACTGATCTATGATACCACGGCGTCGTAGCTCTGAGCCCAAACTCCACGACAGATGGCGCTATCGCTCTGGCTCTGTATCATGATCCTGAGTCAAACTCCACGACAGATGGCGCTCTCGCTCTGGCTCTGTATCAACAGTATCATGATCCTGAGTTGTACGAAGGGGGAGCTGCATGCAGTTTGCTCTCAGCCGTGGATTATGACCCCGGCGATACGTACCTACCTCTACCCGTGTAAATTAACCCTTTGCTTCCGAGTCTGTAAGCGGGGACTTGTAGCGGGAACGATTAGCTACACTGGGTAGAGCTAGGAAACGGAACATGGCAGAGACTGGGGGTGACTCCGTCTGCCTACTGGCTGGAAAATCCGAAGCTCGTTGCAGCGAGACATACGACGGAAGAACTAATAGGAAGGTAGGGCCGTAGCCTCTTGGGGGGGGGTCAAGGGGGCAGCTGCCACCTAGATTTTGGAGCAAAATTAAAAAATAAGCTTAGCTAATAATCGTAAATAACTCTAACGTGATTTTTTTGGTCACGTAGCCGTGAAAGCCTTGTCCCAGACCCACCCCTACCACACTATGGACGTCGATCAAGAGCGGCGCCCGTCGCTCATCATTACACAGTTGAGTCATGAAATTTTGCCCCCCTCCTAGGAAAATGCTCAGCCCACGGCCTTGGAAGGGGAGTACAGGTCGTCGGAAGCACACCGCAGGGGCCGTTATCAGAAATATCGTAACTCTGCGATAACCATTAGTACTATTGTCACACACCGTCAAAGTTACGACTGCGACTAATATTGCAAGTTGGGAAATATAGTTGCAAAATAGGAAAATAGTTGCAATTTAGGAAATATCCTGTTACTTTGAAATTAGAAAACCATAGGTAGAGAGAAAAAACATATCAAATTTCCAGCTCCAATGTCATGAAAAGCAATAAACGCTTAATTACTAAACGACCTAAATGGCAATGCCTTTATTGACTGTAGCGAGATTTCATATAATATCTGAGAGACACCGCAGAGGGCCATTGTCAGAAATATCGTAACTGTACGATAACGATTAGTACTATTATAACACACCGTGAAAGTTACGACTGCGACTAATATTGAGAGTAAACTGCTTCTGACAATGGCCGACGTGCGATGCGAGTACGGTGTCATCTCGATGGCAAAGCTACTCATTGCCACAAGAGGATACTGCGTCATGTGATCGCTGAATAAAAGCCGAATCACTTATAACTGCGCAGTGTATTAAATCAAGAGTGAATAATAATTATAAATATTATCAGTCACTCCTGATTGAATCTATTTGATAAGTGATTGTTAGTGTTTGCACCACTCAACCAAAGAATGTCAATTTAGCACTCACCGGCCGCAAATAAAACTCAAGTGCTATACGAGCA
>NW_014578268.1:26123-32558 GCF_000485595.1 Priapulus caudatus
TGGTAAACGTTTGGCCGCGAATGACTGACATGCACACACACACACACACACACACACACACACACACACACACACACACACATATATATATATTAAAGTTTCCTTTGTGTCCTTCTTTCTGGGCTTGTGTAACATAGCATACTTGCCTAATATACTTTGTAAGTCTATCTCAATAAACAAATCCTAAACTTTAAACATTGACTCTGATATGGAATCACTATTCCTATCGTAAATTCTAACTAAACGCATATTTCACTACACTGTATCTCCTAATGCATATTCTATCCTTGTACACATACTGCTTGTAGTTGTACAGTGTACACCAAGCATAAATTTAAACCACCTTATACTCTGTACCAAGCGGCAACAAATCATATGGCAATGTCGCTGCCATAGCACTTATAAGTATACATTCTCACACACGTGTTTACATGAATGACCAAAATTAAACATATCCTTTTACACACTTATCAATAAGTTCTCATTATCTAAATAAACTCACTTCTTTGGCCGGAACTAAGCAGTCTACTGCCGCAATGCTAGGCTTACTGGTGTCCCCTTCCCACAGCACAAAACGGTAAAATTCGGGGAAAAACTGGAGAGCTCATTCACCGTGACTTGACGCTGGCAGACACAAAGCGCAAGTACACCCAGGGAATCAAATGGCTTCTCACATACACGTGGTCGAGTCATATCTGCCGCCCGTGCTGTAGTGCAATGGTGTTGTCAAACAAACAACCCCTAACATAATCGCCGTTTAAACCTGCTATAAATCTTAAACACTTCACCGCAGCCAAACCTATAAGTATCCGGCTTTCCTGTCATTCTAATAAACAAATATACCTTATTTTACTCATCTCACAAACAAATAACCATCGCTCTTAAAAAGATCTCCCACACTGAGATTTTAAATCTGATTAAACAAAACAACAACAAAATTTTCGCTCAGCGAAACATATATATTATTATGAGTAGTAGGCTTTCTTCTTTCTCATACATACATACAACCACATACGTACACCGACACATTATAACACGGAATTTTTAATCTATGCATCAGCATTCTCGTTCAACATGAATTCACACGCTGTTGGCTTTCTTCATCCATAATTTTGGTTGCTAGGTTCGTATCGCTAGCCATTCATTTCACGCGATACATTGACATCTATATATATAAATGCTGATCCATATAAGAGTATGTCTCTTATATGGATTAGCGACGTGGACCATGAAGAAGGCCTTGCAGGACCGGCTTGATGGCACATATACTCGGCTTCTGATGAGAGTTCAGAACATCAGCTGGCGGGAACACAAAACAAAAGCAGAGATCTATGGAGACATACCACCCATTTCTACCATTGTAGCTCGTCGCAGAACACCAACTCGCGTCACTGTTTTCGTGCCAAAAACCAAATCATATCTGATGTGATCTGCTTGAGACTGCCTTGCCCAACCAGAGGAAGACGGCCACTGAACTACATTGACTGCATTGCAAGGGATATCCAGCATGACATAGCGGACATGCAGACACTGATGATGGACAAATATTCATGGCATGGCATTGTGAACTCTATCTCGTATGCGTCCGCTGAGTAGTAGTAGTAGTAGTAGTAGTAGTAGTATATAAATGCAAGTTACGGAAATACATTTAACAAGCGCGAGTTAGTTTAATATTGAATTATATACAGTGCAATATAATATAATATAGGCCGTGGCTACGCGTCCGGTCATATATTTCTTATGTGAACCCAACTATATTTTCTCAGTAAAAAACAATAAACAATAAGTTTTTACCATAATATTACTTACCTTTAGGTATTTTAACAAAAAAAGAAGTGTTTTTGTAACTTTTGAAGCAATAGTAAATCCAGTAAAATCAACGATTTGAAAAGGGGCGTCGCTTAATCGTGACTATCAGCTTTTCAAGCCTATCAGCTTCGTAATGGATGACCGGACGCGTAGCCACTGCGTATAATATAATATTGATTCGAAGATGTAAAGTGTCGACCGTTGACCAATCGGAGGCCACACAGCCGGGACATTAAAGCGGGTGCGGATTTTTATGCGTAAATGCGGCGCCCGCGAGTAATTTTTTAGACCGGCTGCCAACGCTGCTAAGTAACTTTTTAATGACGCCATGCATCGCCCAGAGATATATTTTGGCCGTTTGAGGCCGTTACTACTTGAGGCAAACTACAGGATTCTACAAATAATTGAATAGATGACTCGTCTTCCGGGATTTCATATACCCGCGGGAGAGTAAAAAGGGCTTCTAACTGCACGACGGTTACCGTGGCAACGGTATCATGGAACAGCGTCTACTCGGCGTCTATTTTGATGCTAAACTTTTTCGTTTACTGTAACCGTGTTGCTAGATGCAGCTGTGAAGGCTATCCCGCTGCGGGGCGTCAGCCGCCCGTCTTTCAACCCAACATGCAACGTATTTTGCATGCTAGCAGATTGATTCCCAACGCGCCCGCTTCTCAACCCAACATGCGACGTGTTTTGCATGTTAGCGGACTGATCCCCACCGCGCCCGCCCAGGCACAGAACGTGTCTGAAGCCAGCACGAAACTGTCTGTTGGTCACGCCGTAGACGATCGGGTTGGCGCAGCTGTTTACGTGCGTCATAAAGATCGCGAAGAGAAAAAATGGCGCCGGCCAGTCGTAGTTGGGATCGAAGTAGAAGTCAAAGACCATCGGTGTCCAGCTGATTACGAACACGACGAAGATCGTGCAGAGGGTTCGTGCGAGTTCGGTCGACGCCGTAGACGTCTTCGTTTTCGGCTGGACCGCACCTCCAGCTGAGACTTGTAGCGAACAAAGGCAATGTTAACCCGTTCTCGCTACGGTACCGCCGAATAACCGAGTAGCTTCGGGGTAGAATACAAGAAACGTCACTATTGTTATTACCAAAGATTGACGGCGAATAGCAGTATCCGTCTTTTTAACTACTAATGCAATGATTGCAGACATGACTAATGAAATGCGATGCATCATGAAGGCAGGTTAGGCGCATTGCCTTTATCCGAACATAATTTGGTTTGTGCGAGTGGCGGAGTGTACGTTATGTAGGATTTCCTTCTGCGAGACAGAATAAAGTCATAATAAACTCAATTTTATGCGGTTACTGTCCACATCACAGGCACTTTCAAGAGCGTTTCAATAAATTATAATGCTAAATAAATACGAAATCTATTTACTACCAAAGTCTTAATGTTTCTCTACTCTCCTTCGCCTATTATTGCCGACAATTTCCTGTAAATGCCGTGCAAATGCTCCTCTGCAACACACATGTACACCGCACGCACGCTGCCGCACACTGACACACACACATATATATATATATATTAGTAGAGAAACTTGGGTAGTAATTTGGTAGTAAGAGTTTGGGGTACCTGCCCCTTTTAGCTACTAATGCTGAGATTGCAGACATGACTAATGAAATGAGAGGCATCATGAAGGGCATGTTAGGCGGGTTGCCTTTATCCAAACATAATTGAGTTTGTGCGAGAGTACGTTATGTAGGATTTCCTTCTGTGAGACATAATAAAGTAATAATAAACTCAATTTTATGCGGTTACTATCCACAGCAAGAACTGCGCACTCAATTGGAAGGTAGAATTGAATTAAAGGGATTGGGACAATGTCATAGTTGAGATGGCGTCGACGGGCACGCGTACGCGCGAGGAATAACAAGAGACGCAATGACGCGAGAAGTAGTGCCAGTCTAACTGGAAAGTACTTACCCGCTGCTTACTTTTGTGAACGTGGATGAATACCTTCATGTAACAGATGGCTGTCACGGCTACAGGCTAGACAGAGCGCTGCCCACAGGTGGCGGTGTAGCGGACTCGTGTACCAATTCAACAGGTACGACTGCGAACGGGGCTCAAACCAGAAGCTGTTGTCGTAGAAGAACGCCGGCAGATTCATGACGAAGACGGCAAACCAGGTGACAACGACGATGGCGACGCATTTGCTCGACGTGAACACGCGTCCGTAGACGTTGGGGTAGCAAATGGCGAACATACGACTGACACTGATGACCATAAGTGTGAAGAGCGAGGCGTTGCACACGTTCATGCATGCGGCTCCCGTGAACGTGCACAGAATCTTCGACCCTGTCAACACCCCCTGCTTGAGAAATCCTACAGTAAGCAACCCCGGGAAAGGGGGTGTAGATCATTGATCTAGCAGTCATGTATCATTTCAGATGGAAAATTGTGTTTATCTCGTGGGGACTGGAATATATGAATTATTATCGCCGCTTATTCTATGAAAAATTCGTTTGTGGGATTAAAATATAATTTTAACGGACAGTAAATATTGAGTGATACGAAGAATAGAATTCATCACAGATTTAGTGTATGAAATGCTATCACCGTCCTCACATTTACCTCCGTCACAGTCGTCAAAGGAAATACGCGTTCATAACCGTATAAGAACCATACAAGACAGATTTTAGATTCATATAATTATATTATGATTATTATAAGACGGAATAAAGAGCACCGTTACGATTACACTAGATTGGTCAATCGAGAATCACTAGCGAGACACATTGAAAAATGAATTAACGTTAGCAATTATATCCACAACAACATAGCGCGATTAAATTCAAACTGCGCATTAAATTAATTAGGCAAATTTAATGAATATAGGTTTAGTATATGGGTAGCTTACCTGCAATTCCCATAGGTGTGATGTATCCGGTCACCCAAAGATCAGCAATGGCCAGAGCTGCGATAAAGATGTTGCCAGATTTTCGCAGTGGTTTGTACATTAGCACAGCACCCAACATCAGAATGTTGCCGATTTGTATCCGATACCTGTTACATGCACACATACATACATACAGAGATGTTTCCGTGTGTGTGCGCGCGTGCGCGTAAACGCGTTCACACCTAAGCTAAAAAAAACATTGCGTTTAGTTTCACGAGCGATACACATACAATGCGCGCAATAAACACAAGAACACACGTGCCGCGATTCGTGTGTCTTAATCACCAGCGCTCCGCCATTCCGCCGAAATAACCTCTCTTAAATAACACTATGCCTACCCATGTTTCCCTACTAAAGAACTGACACGAAGTTGTACGTACTGCTGGAAAAGATCTGTATGACAATGTAGGCGACCATCTGTCCGAACGGTACCCCTGTCCTCGGCAGGTCGGGCGAGACGTCCGTAGAACTGTTACTGACCGATGTGCTGTTCATCTTAGCTGTGTACCCGCACGCAGATATTTTTCACGGATGCACGAACCACGACCTGCCCGAAGTCTCAACACTCTCACGACTGCTGCGCAGTTAGCAATCTCGACGGTCGCAGCGATGACTGTGACGGCGACGATGACGACGGTGATGACGGACAATGAGCATGGTACGGCAGCAGTTGTAATGCAGGGTTTTTTGTGCGCATGGCCGGTCGTGCTCACGAGCCGAACGTGCGTCTGGCTGCTGTGTGCGCAGGTCGTGGAACAACGCATTAGACATGACAAGGGAAACTCTTAATCGGATTTTACCATGCGTGTGCCCTTCGGCAATGCCTCTGTCTTTTGTAAGCGCGTAAGGTCGAAAGAAACACATCGTCTTGGGTGGCTATGATGACGAGGGACCCGCGCGTTGTTGCTCATATACTTTAGCAATGCGGCAGGGAATGGCGGGTTGCTGCGGCTTTGAGATCGGATTTTACTGTTCAACTGTCTCTCGTCTACGACATTGACTTTGTTAAGCATATAAGATCGGTCGAAAAACATTGCCCTGGGTGGCCAAGGCGACGACCGACCCGAGCGCCATTGCTCGTGTGCTTTATTGTAGTATAGCGAAATTCGGGAAAACTGGGCGCCTCATAATTGTCAAAGTGATTACGTCACCGTAAATAATAAAAGTAAAAAAATATGATGTCCACTTTTTCACAAAATGTAAGTGATTCTGTTCGCTTTTTATGGTTAAATTACTGCATTATACTTCATGTTTTGCTATGACGTTCGATGTGAACAACCCCTCGTGACTCATCCATAGCCCATAGCAAGCATGTCATGATCAATATTATAATCAAACCGCCCAGTTCTTTTGGATTTTTTACTACTTGAAAAACAATCTTATCAGGTAAGAATTTGAGTATACATTTAGTGCCATTAGTACTTACATTTCATACTTAATACTTTTCATGCAAAAAATTGCAAAAAAAATAAAAATTATATACACCATAGAAAATTCGTGACGTAGTCAATTTAAAACAAAATGCCTAAACGATAGCTACGTAGTGATCCATGTCGTGGGCGCTGGGCAAATATTGAGCGTCTGCGATGCAGGAGGATATCAATTACATGATCCTGAAGCCGCCGGCCCACTGAAAAAAGCCTTACTTTCGTAATAATGACCATAAAGGGACTTTTGCAGGATAAAAAGTAGGATAAAAAGTAGGATAAA
>NW_014578268.1:37315-43861 GCF_000485595.1 Priapulus caudatus
ACATACATAATCATTAGCATACATACATACATACATACAGTATCCATACATACTAACATACATACATAACATACATACATACATACATACACTACATACATAAGCATACATACATACATACATACATACATACATACATACAACACAGCACACATACACACACAACACACACACACACACATCACACACACACACCCCATCATCCATCATTCCATCCATCCATCCATCCATCCATTCCACTCATCCATCCATCCATCCATCGCATCCATCGATCCATCCATCCATACCATCCATCCATCCATGCGCATCCATCCATCCATGCATTCCATCCATCCATCCATCCATCCATCCATTCCATCCATCCATCCATCCATCCATCGCATCCATCCTCCATCATCCATCCATCCATCCATCCATCCATCCATCCATCCATCCATCCAGTCATCCTGCCATCCATCCCATCCATCCATCCATTCCCATCATCCATCCATCCATCCATCCATCCATCCATCCATCCATCCATCCATCATCCATCCATCCATCCATCATCCTCATCCATCCATCATCCATCCATCATCCATCCATCCATCCATCCATCCATCCAATCCATCCATCCATCCATCCATCCATCCATCCATCCATCATCCATCCATCCATCCATCGCATCCATCCATCATCCATCCATCCATCCATCCATCCATCCATCCATCCATCCATCCATCCATCCATTCCGCCGAAATAACCTCTCAGAAATAACACGATGTCTACCCATGTTTCCCTACTAAAGAACTGACACGAAGTTTTACGTACTGCTGGAGAAGATTGTAATGACAAGGTAGGCGACCATCTGTCCGAACGGTAACCCTGTCCTCGGCTGGTCGGGCGAGACGGTCTGTAGAACTGTTACTGACCGATGTGCTGTTCATCTTAGCAGTGTACCTACATACAGGCAACTCGCACGGATGCACGAACGCACGATCTGCCCGAAGTCTCAACACCCGAGTCACGACTGCTGGCGCTGCTATCAATCTCGACGGTGGGCGGCGATGACTGTGACGGCGACGATGACGACGGTGATGACGGACGATGAGCATGATACGGCAGTAGTTGTAAATGCGTGCGCATGACAGCCGCTGTTTCAGAACGTGCGCTTTTCTGCTGTGTGCGCAGATCTCGGAACGAAGTCTTCTAGGTAAAGCCAATATTCTAACTAGAGGAAATCGGTCTGGATGCATCGGAGGCTCGAGAAACATAAACCAACCCGCCACATGTTCAGTGAGTGTGTGGCTAAGAAGGCTGTGGTTAAGTAACGTTCAATTGTTTCTCTGCTCTTTGATTATACCAAAGACCCTATATAGTATATATATATATATATATATATATATATATATATATATATATATTATAGAGAGAGAGAGAGAGAGAGAGAGAGAGAGAGAGAGAGAGAGAGAGGAGAAGAGAGAAGAGGAAGAGAGAGAGAGAGAGAGAGAGAGAGAGAGAGAGAGGGAGAGAGAGAGAGAGAGAGAGAGAGAGAGAGAGAGAGAGAGAGAGAGAGAGAGAGAGGTCTTTGATTATACTAGTCATGAAAATATTTGAGTTACTGTAAATATGATTATTCTTTTGCAAAAATATTCTTTTGCAGTTGGTCAAGCAGGCTGTATGTGGTCAGCAGTGTCTTTGGCCTGCTAAGTATAAGCATGATTACTGGTCAAACAAGTCAATGAAACCTATAGCTCAAGAAGGCGCATCTGCCTGGGCGGGCGCGGTGGGGATCAGTCAGCTAGCATGCAAAACACGTCGCATGTTGGGTTGAGAGACGGGAGGCTGGCGCCCCGCAGCGCGATAGCCTTCACAGCTGCATCTAGCAACGCGGTTACAGTAAACGAAAAGGTTTAGCATCAAAGTAGACGCCGAGTAAACGCTGTTCAAGGTAACCGTTGCCACGGTAACCGTCGTGCAGAAAGAAGCCTCTAAATAATTAATGTATCGTTTATGTGCGTTCGTGACTGCATTTATGTGTGCGAGAGACGAAGGCCTACTACACAAAATAACTTTATATATGTGTAATAAACGGTGCGGTGCGAATTTTACGCGCACGTGTCCGTATGCGTGCGAGTGCGTGCTCGTGTTGCCGTGCGCGCTCGTGCGTGTGCGCGTGCGTGTGCGTGTATTAAACATTGATTGGGCCGATTTATCTGCGGGGATTCGGCCAAAATTTGGTTGATAAAAAATCTAGAGCCATAACTTCGTAACAAATATCACTCATAGTCAACCGGATGTCCTGAAGAATACAAGAGAATATAATTATACAAATATTAACTAATTAAATATTATGAAAAAAAAATTTTGCCTACGCTTTTCTACTGCAACCCACAACAACAGTGCTGATCTGCCATTTAGCTCATTTTAGGCTCTGTTCTTCTTCAGGTCGTTTCCGTAATTCTAGTCGGTCGATATATGACTTCGTTGCGCTACCTATCAGGAGAAAGCATTGCTACTGTAACATTGGTAGGTACGTTGTGCGTAATAGTAACATACACTAATGCGCCTGCTAGACCAGGCCGCGCGTGTAATAGCTTGAATCTCTTGTGAGTTGTCACGTCCATATACCGAGCCCCGCGTTATTAAGCACTGCATTGGATTACTCGCTATTAAACGCTTACATTGCGACGCTGCGGCTAGCTTTACTATTTTCTGATATGTTTCACTTTTTTGCTTTTTACTTTATTTTTCATTGAGAACATTATACGTGAGATTTCCTACACTGTGCTTATGTGTGCGTGCCTACGTACGTGCGTGCGTATGTGCGTGCATGTGTGCGCGTGTGCGTGCGTGCGTGCGTGCGTGTGTGCGTGCATTCATTGCGCGCATTGTATGTGTACCGCTTGTGAAACATAACGCAAAGTTTTGAGCTAATGAGTGAACGAGCTTACGCGTACACTCACGCACGCACGCACGTAGGCACGCACACATGCACGCACGCACGCACGCACGCACGCTCGCACATCGCCGTGACAAACCGACCAAAGACACAAACACATCAACTTCACGCACGCACCTGATCTACACGCGCGCACACACACACGCACGCACGGAACCATCTCTGTATGTATGTATGTGTGCATGTAACAGGTATCGGCGTCGTTGGCAACATTCTGGTGTTGGCTGCTGTGCTAATCTACAAACCACTGCGAAAATCCGGCAACATCTTTATCGGAGCTCTGGCCATCGCTGATCTTGTACGGTTATAAACGCGTATTTGTTTTGATGACTGTGGCGGCGGTAAATGTGAAGACGGTGATAGCATTTCATGCACTAACTCTGTGATGAATTCTATTCTTCGTATCAGTTCATACTTACTGTCCTTTGAAATTGTATTTTAATTCCGCAAACCGAATTTTTTATAGCATAATCAGCGGTTATTGTTCATACATCCCCACGAGATAAACACAATTTTTTCATCTGAAATGATACATAACTGCTAGATCAATGATCTACACCCTCTTTCCCGGGGTTGCTTACTGTAGGATTTCTCAAGGAGGAGTTGTTGACAGGGTCGAAGATTCTGTGTACGCTTACAGGCGCCGCGTGCCTGAACGTGTGTAACGCCTCGCTCTTCACACTTATGGTAATCAGTGTCAGTCGTATGTTCGCCATTTGCTACCTCAACGTCTACGGACGCGTGTTCACGTCGAGCAAATGCGTCACCATCGTCGTTGTCACCTGGTTTACCGTCTTCGTCATGAATCTGCCGGCGTACTTCTACGACAACGGTTCTGGCTTCTGGTTTGAACCCCGTTCGCAATCGTGCCTGTGGAATTGGTACGCGAGCCCGCTACACCGCCACCTGTGGGCAGCGCTCCGCGTAATGACGCCCGCAACCGTCACAGCCATCTGCTACCTGAAGATATTCATCCACGTTCACAAGAGTAAGCAGCGGGTATGTACGTCTGGAGTTGGACTCGTGCTATTTCTAGCGTCAATACGACTATAGTTAATCCCGCGCGCACGTGTGCTCGTCAACGCCATCTCAAACCTTACATTTGTCCGAATCTCTGTAATTCAATTATACCTTGCAAATTTAATTAAAAGTTTTTGCCGTGTTTATTATAAATCGTACATAACGTACACTCGCACAAGCAAAATTATCTCTGTAAGAATGCAACGTACATAACCTGTCTCCAATGTGCCTCTTATTCATTAACCACATCTGCATTAGTAGCTAAGAAGGACAGGTACGGCTATTCGCCGTCAATCTTTGGTAATAACAATAGTGACGTTTCTTGCATTCCACCCCGAAGCTACTCGGTTATTCGGCGACTCCGTAGCGAGAACGGGGGCGGGAGACGGCGGGGTAAGCATTGGCTTCCGTTCTCACCCCAGGTCGGCCAGGGCTGGCAGGCTCGCGTCCACCCGCCCCAACGACGCACCGGCCTCCTCACCGCGCGTCGACCGGAACTCGCAAACGGAAAAAAAACCTCGCACAATCTTCGTCCGTGGGTTCGGTCCCTCTTTACCCTCTGCGGCAGCCCCCCCCCTTCCTCTCCCTCCCTCAATTCCGACTTCTCTCTTTGATCACGACCACGAGCTCGGCGGCGCCACTTCTCTCTCTCTACTCTTGACTCCTCTTATGCCGACCGCACTCTAAACAGCTCCGCTCAACGCCGACCTCGGGTCTTACCGGGCGTCGCCCAACCAGGGCAGTTTCGTGCTGGCTCAGGGACCCGCTTTCCTTCGGCGGCTCGGGCGCGCGCCGCTGGGGATCCCACGCCCCCGCCCTACAACTACCCAACACCACCCACCGCCCCCCCCTCCCCCGCCGTCGCCCCCCCTGCACTCTCCTGGGGTGAGAAGCTCCCGCCGGCCTCGCCCCCGGGCTGAGGCACTCAGCTCAGCCCTCACGCCATGCAAAACACGGTCGCGTGGGTCTGGGCCTTGGCCAGCGCACGCGAGGCCCCTGAGCGCACCGGCAGGCGCCGATAGGGGGCTTCACAGCTGCATCTTAAGGCAACTCGCGCGGCTTAGCGCCAGCTCACACAGCGAAACACAGCGCTCTCCTACGCACTCCAACACGCTAGAAGCCCGGCGGCGTCACTCAAACGCCCCCCCTGGGGTCTCAACGCTAGAGCCGGTTGCCCGGGGTAACCGGCTGGCAGAAAGAAGCCCTCTAAATACTTACTATGTCACCCTCCCCCCGTCCTTCCACTGTGCGCTCCGTGACTGCATTTATGTGTGCGGAGGGAGGGACGAAGGGCCTACTACACCAAAATACTTCTATATATGCTGTTCAATACACCACGGGCGTGCGCGTCGCGACCGTTCTCTACGGCGCACGTGTCGCTCATGCGTGCGCGAGCTCCCGTGCTCGGGTGTCTGGGCCCGGTGCCGGCTGGTGGCGTGTGCGCCGGTGCGCTGGGCGCTCGTATCTAACACTTGATTGGGCCGATTTCATCGTGCCGGGACTTCGGCAAACCTTTCGTCTGCATCAACACAAACTCTACGCGCGCCCACTCACTCTCTTCGGCTCAACAACTCATCCGCACTCATAGTCAACCGGATGTCGTGAGATACAAGAGAATATAATTATACAAATTTAACTAATTTAAATATTATGAAGAAAAAATTTTGGCCTACCTTTTCTAGCTGCAGGCACCCACAACAGACAGTGCTGATTCTGCCATTTTAGCTCATTTTAGGCTGCTGGTTCTTCTTCAGTCGTTTCCGTAATTCTAAGTGCGGTCATATATGAACTTCGGTTGGCGCCTACGTATCAGGAGAAAGCATTGCTACTGTAACATTGTAGGTCGTTGTGCGGTAATAGTAACATACACTAATGGCGCCATGCTAAAGACAGGCCGGGGGCTGTAATAGCTTGAATCTCGTTGTGGAAGTGTCACGTTTTCATTACCGGAGCGCCGCCGCCGTTATTAAGCTGCATTGGATTACTCGCTATTAACGCTTACATTGCGACGCTGCGGCTAGCGTTTACTCTTTTCTGATATGTTTCACTCTTTTGCTTTTTTACTTTATTTTTCATTGAGAACATTATACGTGAGGATTTCCTACACTGGTGGCTTACCATTCATTGTGAAAAGGTGAAATTTTGTCTCGCTAACTAGTAACCTCGTCAGGTCTGACCTGAGCATTAAGAGCGGCGTTGGGGAATATAATAAATCTGAAAGTGCATTAAGTACGCCCCGGGCTAACTAGTCCCGGCCGGTAAAACATTCTATCCATTTTTCCACCCAATTGGGTCAAGCTGTTTCTGTTCAGCCTTTTCTAAGTGGTTAAGCATCTGTGATTAACCTCTATTTTGCTATCTCTCTCGAATGCTCGAAGAAAACCACGCTGGGGTCGGTGACTCAATCATATCCAAATCGCCAAGGTTTCTTAGATTTTAACTAGTTGATATACAGTCTTATCAGGTAAGATTTTAGGATACATTTAGGTAGCCGTGCCTAGGTAAGCTCCGTACTTTTATGTTAAAATTTGCAAGCAACATTTTCTAGCAAATATACACATAGAAATTGCGTAACGGGTGTCATG
>NW_014578268.1:43886-45338 GCF_000485595.1 Priapulus caudatus
ATTGCCACAGCCATAGCTGTAATATATACCGGTACGGAAACAACCTCCGCTGCCCCACACACACCCCTCTAGCCAGAGCCCTGTGTATATGATTTTGATAGAATCATATACATTTCTGGAAAGCACAAACTCAACATTAGTTAATTATAGAAAATATTGATCCAAATTACTCACTCCATTTGTTATCAGGCGGCAAATCATTCAAACCTCATTGAAACGCGTTAGAATCTAGGGTCAGACGTACCCGAGCGCATGCCTAATATCTGTATCATTTTGTTGGAATTGCGTATTTAACAAAGAGAGGACATACTGCGAAACAGTTTTCCATGAAAAATGGAAAACGTACTGCCTCCCTTACATAATAACATGGAGCCCACTAGTACTAATCTCAACATTCGGAATATAATTTTAGCATATATTGTAGCAGTAGGTCAGCGGTAGAGTCGCGCGTGAGAAGTAGATTATGGTGTTCCGCAATAATTTAAAAAATTCCTTTTTAAGAGCAATTTAGGAGCGATTGGGAGCGACGAGCCGCTCAAATTCAAACAAGTTTGCTTTCTTGCACCTCGTCGCAAGCGACCAGAGTCGCTACGGGTTGCAGTTGCACATTCCCGCTGACGTAGCGATTTTACAGTAATTTTTGCAGCGATTCTAGACTCGCTGTCAAGTTGCATGAAAAAATCGCACGTCTGTGCTAGGCATTAAAAGGATAGCTATGGCAGTTGCCCGCTCAGGCCTTGACAGTGTCAATGAAAAACTGCGCAGTCTCATCTGTCCAGAACGCAAAGGGCGCGGTAAATAAGTTATTACTGTGAACAAACAGCCACAGGAAAATTTAAGCTCGTAAAACGCATGAGTTCAACTGCGTATATTGGCACAAAGCGCAAATAAATGTACGTACACAATTCATCTGCTTTGAACGACAAAGCAATTTTGTAGCGAAACGTAATTGACCGAGAAAGTAATTGACGAGAAAGTACAGGTGCACGCTTTTTAATGTAGTCACGCTCATGTACGGTGGCCGAGATGGCTACGGATATTTTTTATTCCAAATTCATTTTTATTTTAAATTTAATTTCATTCCAAATTCGTTTTCATTTTCATTTTAAATTCATTTTCATTTTCATTTCAAATTCATTTTCATTTTCATTTCAAATTCATTTTCATTCCAAATTCGTTTTCATTTTCATTTTAAATTCATTTTCATTTTCATTTCAAATTCATTTTCATTTTCATTTTCATTTCAAATTCATCATCATTCGCACACGCATATGCACACGGCGCACGCACACGCAAAGGCGCACGCACGACACACACAAGAGCTATAGTACCAGTACGGCAGTAGGCAGTACGTAAGTACGTACGTATGTCGTATTACGAGAGCCGAGACCCTCTAATAACTTTAAGATGAAGACGAAAATAACACATTTACACAAAGAAGTGCAATTACAG
>NW_014578268.1:45348-52447 GCF_000485595.1 Priapulus caudatus
CGCGAGTATGATCGCAAATGAATTTGGAATAAAAATGAAAATGAATTTGAAATGAAAATGAAAATGAATTTGAAATGAAAATGAAAATGAAAATGAGAATGAAAATGGAAATGAAAATGAAAATGAATTTGAAATGAAAATGAAAATGAATTTGAAATGAAAATGAAAATGAAAATGGAAATGAAAATGAAAATGAAAATGAAAATGAAAATGAATTTGAAATGAAAATGAAAACGAATTTGGAATGAAAATGAATTTGAAATAAAAATGAATTTGGAATAAAAATATCCGTAGCCATCTCGGCCACCATACTATGCTCATGAGTTCGTTATACTTGTTGCCGAGAAGAAATGTCCACATTCACTACGATCATAGCATATTTTGCATATAATGCACGTTAGATCTCCCGTATGTATATAACCGAATATCATCTATAATTTATATTTGCCTCTTGCACTTAGTCTATGCTCAATCTAAATGCTGATGCTCTGGCGAAGCAAAATCGCATCAACGTAAATTCTAAATGTCAACGTAAATTCTACATGTCATATCATCATCCTCGTGCTAGAAAATCATTTGCGCGGGTTAAATGCATCATTCTCGTCTCTGCCATGCTCTACCTCGCTTTGAAGGGGTGTCGTGTATTTTAGTCGACGGATTCAAAGTCCAAGAGATTGGAAGATGCGACTCAACCTCAAAAGACAAAAGTATTTGTTTAAGTTTAAGGCGATATCTTTACTGACATATTTCGATCGAGTTTGTTAATATAGCTTTATTATCTTCACGTTATGTGTCATTGTCAGTTGCAGTGTTTTTATGTGTGCCTTACAGTGCATGCTTGAATTAAATCTAAACCTGAATTCAAACAGGTATTTATTCCTACTGTTTGTTAGTTGTGTTTTGTTGATATTTGTTCGGGTTAAATAATGATGAGGGTTTCCATTCTCAAGCCTAGCGCGATGTATTCATTGAGAATTCATGTTTGTAGCGAAGTCTATATGCTAATGCTGATAATCCTGGTAACTAACAATACACTTTCAACAATATAATGTGTATTGTTTGTAGAACCTAACAATTTAAGAGACTATTCCCTGAAATATTTTTTCTTATTGACTTTAGTGCCACTGGTGCCATATCATGTAAAAACGTTTCGCATTTGTTAAAATTGTTTTATCCGGATGTTCAGGACCAAAATATTTTTAATTAACGATCTCGTCTTTGTTATAGTATCTATAGTGTTACTTAAAAAAAAATATAGGCCTAGCGATATTACTTGAATTAAACTTGAAATTGACATTTATTTAAATAAATTTATTGAAATTATTTTATTGATTTTATTGAATTTATTGAAAATGAAATTGAATTTAAATACACAGTTGTTAGGTTCTACAACAATACACATTATATTGTTAGACGGTGTTCAACAATACACACTGTATTGTTGAGAGTGTATTGTTAGTTACCAGGGGCCGGTTTCACGAAGCGTAATTAAGTTCTTAATCATGATTAAATCACTAATCATGATTAACTTCCCGTACTTAAATTGAAGTGACTGTTTCACGAAGCTAAATTAACTTTAATCATGATTAACTTCCCGTACTTAAATTGAAGTGACTGTTTCACGAAGCGTAATTAACTTTAATCATGATTAAGTTAATCACAATATTTAATTCTAGTTAGGAGCATGATTAAATCCACTAATCATAATTAGTTGTTATTCTAAATAACAACATGGAGGCCGCAATTATTTACGAGCGTATGAATGAGCGAATTATGAGGCAATATAGACATCGATACGATTTTATAAATACATTGAATGACGAGGAGTTAAGGCAGAGATACCGCTTCGGGAGGAAAGGAATAGCATTTCTTCATGATATAGTGAAAGACGATTTACAGAGGCCAACGAAATGTTTAGGATTATCTGGCTAATCAGAAACACAGGTGTGCGGAGAGGTGGCATGATGTCCGTGTCTCCACTCCCGGGATCAATATCACCATAGACTAAGAATATCGTTAGTCTCTGACAGTGCTTCTTAACCCATTTAAGTGTCATTCACCCTCGAGCCTTCATCACAAAGTTTCATGCACCCGCCACTAAATTTCCTTGTTTTGGGGAATTCTTGTCTTACTCTCCCTTGCACAATCTAACTTTAGATTGCCTAAAAACAGGGATAAAATCTCCTTAATATAGCTAGAATTTATGTTGCTTGGTGCAAATAAGCGCTGGTAGATTGAAATACAGTATATACATAAAATTCTAGTTCTAACAAAAAAGTAGCTAAATTGGCAACTTGTAGTAGAGTTACAGTTCAATAGTTGCGTATGGCGATCCTCGGGGATATTTGGAAAATATCCTGCTACTTTAAATTTAGAAAACCATAGAAAGAGAGGAAAAACATATCAAATTTCCAGCTCCAATGCCATTAAAATATAAGAGCTTATGAGCTTAAGAGCCCCAAAATAATTTTATTCACCCTTGGGTGAACCATTAAAAAGCACTGATCTATGATACCACGGCGTCGTAGCTCTGAGCCAAAACTCCACGACAGATGGCGCTCTCGCTCTGGCTCTATATCAACGGTGTGGTATCATGATCCTGAGTTGTACGAAGGGGGCGCTGCATGCAGTTTGCTCTCAGGCGTGGATTATGACCCTGGCGATACGTACCTACCTCTACCCGTGTAAATTAACCCTTTGCTTCCGGGTCTGTAAGCGGGGACTTGTAGCGGGAACGATTGGCTACACTGGGTAGAGCTAGGAAGCGGAACATGGCAGAGAATGGGGGTGACTCCGTCTGCCTACTGGCGGGAAAATCCGAAGCTCGTTGCAGCAAGACATACGACGGAAGAACTAATAGGAAGGTAGGGCCGTAGCCTTTCTGGGGGGGGGGGCAAGGGGGCAGCCGCCCTCTAGATTTTGGAGCAAAATTAATAAATAAGCTTAGCTAATAATCGTAAATAACCCTACCGTGATTTTTTTTGGTCACTTAGCCGTGAAAGCCCTACCCCTACCACACTATGGACGTCGATCAAGAGCGGCGCCCGTCGCTCATCATTACACAGTTGAGTCATAAAATTTTGCCCCCCCCCCTCCTAGGAATATGCTCAGCCCACGGTCTTGGAAGGGAAGTACAGGTCGTCGGAAGCACACCGCAGGGGCCGTTATCAGAAATATCGTAACTCTGCGATAACCATTAGTACTATTGTCACACACCGTCAAAGTTACGACTGCGACTAATATTGCAAGTTGGGAAATATAGTTGCAAAATAGGAAAATAGTTGCAATTTGGGAAATATCCTGCAACTTTGAAATTAGAAAACCATAGGTAGAGAGGAAAAACATATCAAATTTCCAACTCCAATGTCATGAAAAGCAATAAACGCTTAATTACTAAACGACCTTAATGCCAATGCCTTTATTGAGTGTAGCGAGATTTCATATAATATCTGAGAGACACCGCAAGGGGCCGTTGTCAGAAATATCGTAACTGTACGATAACGATTAGTACTATTATAACACACCGTGAACGTTACGACTGCGACTAATATTGCGAGTATACTGATTCTGACAATGGCCGACGTGCGATTCGAGTACGGTGTCATCTCGATGGCAAAGCTACTCATTGCCACAAGAGGATACTGCGTCATGTGATCGCTGAATAAAAGCCGAATCACTTATAACTGCCCAGTGTATTAAATCAAGAGTGAATAATAATTATAAATATTATCAGTCACTCCTAATTGAATCTATTTGATAAGTGCTTGTTAGTGTTTGCACNAATGACAGTGTTTACGCCGAGAATAGGTCCGGGGCTTTTATTCCGCCCTGGTCAACCGACCAGAGTGGGCATAAAACGGTACAATATTCCTCGCAGCGTAAGGCCCGAGTATAGCTAACAAGATACAACTAGGCACAAGGCCTTACCAAAACGATCCTCTGTAGAGAACGGCCAAGTCCGTGCAGAGATCGCTGGTGGTTGTTTCAGTGCTGTACCTTGCGTGGTGCTTCCTCTCCGACGGATTCGTTCCCGATGGCAGTCCAGTCAGTTCAGTTCACCGGCAGGCTGCTAGTGAACCAGGCAGGCAATGCTGGACTGAACTGCCGATAATCTGGGGAGCGCAGTATTTATACGCCTCAGAGCAGGCACGTCACGCACACACGTGACACGCACGTCGGCTTCAGCCGTGTCACGTAAGTCAGCTTCAGACGTTACCCGCACGCTGCTTCAGACGTGACCCGCACGCCGCTTCAGACGGGACACGTGGGTCAGCTTCACCCGTGACATGCACGTCGGCTTCGGGCGTGACGCACGCCGGCTTCACCGTGACCGGCCCGTCGGCTTCGGACACGCTCGTGTCCAGCACGTGCATTTTGCCCTTCCATGCGGGGCGAGCCCCCTCCCCATCCCCGGGGATGCTGGGACGTACCGCCGGGAGCAGAACGCGGGGATGTGACGCTGCGGCAGACCGAAATTCGTTACACTAGTAAATAAATTTCGTATTTATTTATAATTATATTTTATTGAAACGCTCCAAGTGCCTGTGGTCCACAGAAATAACTTTTCACTCAATCGGAAGGTAGAATTAAATTAATGGGATTGGGACAATGTCATAGTTGAGATGGCGTCGACGGGCACACGTACGCGCGGGGAATAACAAGACTCGCAATGGCGCTAGAAGTAGGGCCAGTCTAACCCAAAAGTACTTACTCTTGTAAACGTGGATGAATACCTTCAGGTAGCAGATGGCTGTCCCGGCTACGGGCAATATTAGACAGAGCGCTGCCCACAGGTGGCGGTATAGCGGGCTCGTGTACCAATTCAACAGGCACGACTGCTAACGGGGCTCAAACCAGAAGCTGTTGTCGTAGAAGAACGCCGGCAGAATCATGACGAAGACGGCAAACAACGTGACAACGACGATGGCGACGCATTTGCTCGACGTGAACACGCGTCCGTAGACGTTGGGGTAGCAAATGGCGAACATGCGACTGACACTGATGACCATAAGTGTGAAGAGCGAGGCGTTACACACGTTCATGCACGCGGCGCCGGTAAGCGTACACATAATCTTCGACCCTGTCAACACCTCCTGCTTGAGAAATCCTACTGTGAGAAACACAGGGAAAGGGGGGTGTAGATCATTGATCTAGCAGTCATGTATCATTTCAGATGGAAAAATTGTGTTTATCTCGTGGGAACGGGAATATATGAATTATTATCGCCGCTTATTCTATGAAAAATTCGGTTTGTGAGATTAAAATGAAATTTTAACGGACAGTAAATATTGAGTGATACGAAGAATAGAATTCATCACAGATTTAGTGTATGAAATGCTATCACCGTCCTCACATTTACCTCCGTCAGAGCCGTCAAAAGAAATACGCGTTCATAACCGTATAAGAACCATACAAGATTTTAGATTCATATAATTATATTATTATTATTATCATACAAGATTTTAGATTCATATAATTATATCATTATTATTATAGGACGGAATAAAGAGCACCGTTACGATTACACTAGATTGGTCAATCGAGAATCACTATCGAGACACATTGAAAAATGAATTAACGTTAGCAATTATATCCACAACAACATGGCGCGATTAAATTCAAACTGCGCATTAAATTAATTAAACAAATTTAATGAATATAGGTTTAGTATATGGGTAGCTTACCTGCAATTCCCATAGGTGTGATGTATCCGGTCACCCAAAGATCAGCGATGGCCAGAGCTGCGATAAAGATGTTGCCGGATTTTCGCAGTGGTTTGTACATTAGCACAGCACCCAACACCAGAATGTTGCCAACGACGCCGATACCTGTTACATGCACACATACATACAGAGATGTTTCCGTGTGTGTGCGCGCGTGCGCGTAAACGCGTTCACACCTAAGCTAAACAAAACATTGCGTTTAGTTTCACGAGCGATACACATACAATGCGCGCAATAAACACACGAACACACGTGCCGCGATTCGCGTGTCTTAATCACCAGCGCTCCGCCATTCCGCCGAAATAACCTCTCTTAAATAACACGATGTCTACCCATGTTTCCCTACTAAAGAACTGACACGAAGTTTTACGTACTGCTGGAGAAGATCTGTATTACAATGTATCGACAACTGTCCGAACGGTACCCCTGTCCTCGGCAGGTCGGGCGAGACGCCTGTAGAACTGTTACTGACCGATGTGCTGTTCATCTTAGCAGTGTACCTGCACGCAGATATTTTTCACGGATGCACGAACCACGACCTACCCGAAGTCTCAACACTCTCACGACTGCTGCGCAGTTAGCAATCTCGACGGTCGCAGCGATGACTGTGACGGCGACGATGACGACGGTGATGACGGGCAATGAGCATGGTACGGCAGCAGTTGTAATGCAGGGGTTTTTGTGCGCATAGCCGGTCGTGCTCACGAGCCGAACGTGCGTCTGACTGCTGTGTGCGCAGGTCGTGGAACAAAGTATTAGACATGACAATAGAAACTCTAATCGGATTTTACCATGCGTGTGCCCTTCGGCAATGCCTCTGTCTTTTGTAAGCGCGTAAGGTCGAAAGAAACACATCGTCTTGGGTGGCTATGGTGACCAGGGACCCGCGCGTTGTTGCTCATATACTTTAGCAATGCGGCAGGGAATGCCGGGTTGCTGCGGCTCTGAGATCGGATTTTACTGTTCAACTGTCTCTCGTCTACGACCTTGACTTTGTTAAGCATATAAGATCGGCCGAAAAACATTGCCCTTGGTGGCTAAGGCGACGACCGACCCGAGCGCCATTGCTCGTGTGCTTTATTGTAGTATAGCGAAATTCGGGAAAACTGGGCGCCTCATAATTTTCAAAGTGATCACGTCCCCGTAAATAGTAAAAGTAAAAAAAGATTATGTCCACTTTTTCACAAAATTTAAGTGATTCTGTTCGCTTTTTATAGTTAAATTGTTGCATTATACTTCATATTTTGCTATGAAGTTCGATGTGAACAACCCCTCGTGACTCATCCATAGCCTATAGCAAGCATTTCATCTAATCTATATTTGAGTTCGTATGTATGTATGTATGTATGTATGTATGTATGTATGTATGTATGTAT